>NC_048309.1:18303912-18603912 GCF_013100865.1 Trachemys scripta elegans | reverse complement strand
GTTACATTACCTCACCATCTAGGCAGTTCTCCCTCTAATCTCCTCTCTTCCTTCATGCCTGAACTAAAAGCTGGCCAGGTAACTTTCCATATTAGCAGCTAATCTCTTTGTTCCAATATGGTAGGGATCAGTCATCATTTCCATGACTTGTTTCAATCTCCCTATTAAGTGAGGAAGTTCTTGGCATAAAGTAGCTTTAAATGATGTCAGAGGTCATCTGTGCCTTTGTTCCTGCATTGTAAATACCCTTCTAGTGCTTGTGTTCTTCTTAATATGCAGCACTATAGTGGATGTTACATTAAGGATATATCTATACGGGAATAAAAAACCCACAGCTGGCCCAGGATCAACTGACTTGGGCTCGCAGGGCTCGGTCTCTGGGGCTGAAAAATTGCTGTGTAGATATTCGGGCTCAGACTGTAGCCCAAGCTCTGGGACCCTGCAAGCATGGAAGGTCCCAGAGCTTGGGCTCCAGCCCAAGCCCAAATGTCTACAAAGCAATGTTCAGCCCCACAGTCCAAGCCCCACAAGCCTAAGTCAACTGACCCAGGCCAGCCGTGGTGCAAGATCCATCGGTGGTGATGCTAGTGTTTATAAGGCATATGTGGCTGCTAGTATCTTAACTACTGTACCATCTAGACTTTCCCTGAAGAAAATTAGATCACACTGTGGTTAATGCATTGACTGCCAATCCACACTAGTGCTTCCCCCTTCCCTCTACCCCCACTTACCACTAGTGGAGGTGCACAAATGGTTGTAGTAACCTATCACTTGGGACAAAGCTCTGGAGAAAGCACTGAATAGAACAAGAGTGGCTGTTAGGATGATCGGATAGGCCTTTTACAGTTTTAATTTCTATCATGCAAAGTAGTTAGTGTATGTAGGGTCTTGTAACAGAGAGGCTTGCCCTTAAGGGCTGGAGGGCCTAGCGCTTGCCAACCCTGCGACCCAAGGAGCCACACCTGGGTTGGGTGAGGTGTTTCTACTGTAAGGAAGATGCTGTGTGCCTGGGGGCTGTGAGAGTTACTGAGATTTCCAGAGACAGGAGGCCTGGCAGTAAGCTGTGGAAGAGACACCCCCTGAGGACAGAACTCAATACCAGCAGGTAATTGTTGTGTTGTTGTTTTCAGTTTGGGTTTGCTGTATTGAGAAAATAGAAAAGGAATGAAAGCCTGGCCAGAAGGGCCTGTGAGACTGTTTGGTGTGAGTGTAAGGGGAGAACCCTGAGGAAGGGATGAATTGTTAGCAATGACTGCAGAGGTACCCCAGGCCACAAGGGGGTGCATGGTAAGTGGCTGACCCCGCTACAGACTGTAGCTACATTGTCTGCTTGTTTGCAGAGCAGCAGCGAAAGACTCAGGCCCTCCTACTGCAATGTTTGCAAAATCAATAGAAGCAGCAGGAGGTGCAGTTGTTCACCAAGCAGTAGTGGCAAGATACTGCACGACAACAACAACAACAGGAACAGCTTTTGCAGCAACTGGGCAAATGGGCCTCAGAAGTGGTGGTGGGTTTTGGACAGGGCAGGCCTGGCCCAGCACTGGCAAAGTTGGGGCCTGAGGATGAGGTTAAGGCTTTCCTCCACACCTGTGAGTGAGTCGCCTCTGCTGCAGGCTCAAAGACTCGTCTTGGGCAGCCGGGCTGGCGTCATCTCCAGGTGGGGAGGTTCAAGCTATTTACAGAGCTTTAACTGATGCACAGTCAAACTCATATCCCAAGCTGAAAGCAGCCATCTTAGATCAGCTGGGGCCGATGCCAGAAACTTACAAGCATAAATTCCTCATTGAGCCGTTTCCACACAGAACACAACCCCATGTGGTTGCCCAGTGGGTGCAGGACCTGGTGGATGAGACCAGAGGTGAATTCTCTGGGGAAAGACAAGGATTTAATTGTCTTAAAACAATTCTTGCGAGTCCTGCCTGAAGGAGCTTAAATATGGGTAAAGCAGTTTCAACTGGCATCAGTGGCGGGAGCCTACTTGGTGATGGAGAGAGCCAAGCAGTTGGAGCGATGGACCAGATCAGGAGCACCAAATCTGGGAGGAAAGCTAGTAGCAGGGATACTGCTACCAGGTGGAAGCCCACAGTGGGAAGTTAAGATTAGCCCAGTTCATGGGCCTCGGAAGAATGACCAATGCTCCTCTATCCTTGCCGATTGGTAAGAAATCCATAGGGCATAGCAGAGAGACCCCTACAGAGTTTTCATTATGGGAAAGCAAGATGCATTCAGAGGAACTGCCTTCTCCTGGGATGTGACTTGGTGAGGTGTTAGTTCAGCCATATAGGAAGGTTAGGGTCCACTCCTAAGAGGCTATCCCCTCCTGAGAGGAAGAGCCCCTCTGAGGCATGTGTCCAAAGCAGGATGGAAGGTCATAAGCAGAATACTTGCCCTTTTGAAGAGTGAGACCATGGGCATATGGGATGTCGGTTGGAGGAGTGCGAGAAAAACTAATCTTGGCAAAAATGGAAGTGTTCTCCAGAACAGTCCGGTAAATGTTGGTGTCATGTATAATTTGTTAACTAGAAATGAGCCCCATGTATCTGCAGAAAGGCAAAAAGGTTCTGGCCCACTCTATTGATACAGGAGAGAGTTTAGACCTGAAGCCAGATTACCCAGAGAGGAAGGATGTGAGATAGGTGAAGTAGAAACTTTGCAAAAGTTAGAGTTAGGTATGCCTTAGACAAAGAGGAGCCCTGGGAAGCAGGTGCCAAATCAGGAGATAGTGGGAACCCAAACTGTGCTCCAGGATTGCTGTCAGGACCCACACAACACCCTGAGGGGAGGAGGTGGTGGGCACCCAGACGGTGGGCTTTGAGGAAACAAGGGAAGTGTGGGTAGCTCAAGCTCTCCCCCACCATGGCAGCCACCGAACTGGGCTGGGAAGGAGGGGGGTCTCTCCCTCTCTCCCCTGCTGCGGCAACCCCCGAACTGGAGCTGGGAAGGAGGGGGGCCTCTCCCCCACCACAGTAGCCACAGCCCTGGGGTCTCTCCCCAGCAGCCACAGCCCTGGAGCTGGGGAAAGTCGCCTCTTTCTCTGGCCACCACAGCCCTAAATGTCCCGAATTCCCCCACCCCCTCTTCTCAACCCACTGCCCCCTCCCAACTACCTCCATTACACCCAAGGCCACCATCTCACCTTACATGTGCATCTTCTCCAGGGTCCACGCACCTAATTAATGGAGTACGCCTGCACATTCTCTCGTGTGCGGCTGCCCAGGTGCACATCTTAGAGGGAATTATCTGCAGACCACCTGAATGGAGCTCACGGACCACTGGTGGTTCGCGGATGACAGTTTGAGAACCTCTGATTTAGGCAATATACAAAAAGGGATAATTCAGAGTTGGTGTAAGATGCAACTTTGATATTAATGAAGGTTCATCTTATAGCAATTTGGCCCAAGTTTCTCTTTTCCTTCACATATATGTTGAAAATATTAGATCTTAATTATCCTATAGACATTTGCAAGTCTAGTTATTACATGTAGCTGTAGAGGACATATCACTTTACTGAAAGCATCTTGGTCACTTCCGATTCACAAATGGGACAGACATGATATCATAGTAACGCTGCTTCAAATTAGGTAATGTACTGCAGTTTCAAAAACAGATTAAACAGATGTGCCGTGTAACTGGCTGCCACCCAACTTGGCAATATATCCCAGTCAGACCAGTGCAAACGGATTTCACCCCAAAAGTCAGACCAGTTCCTCTTTGGATTTGCAGAAAAGCAGAATGATTAGCTATATTTGTCAATGAAGATCAGGATATTTTCATCAGAAGCAAAAATAGAAGAGACTTTGTCAGAAGCAAAACCAGCTGGAGGTTCCTCAGAAGCAGAACTAGTTTTGCCCTTGTGCTTAGGGAAAATGAAACTAATACATCACAATCTAAGGGTGAGATGGGTATTGATGGACAAATTTTACTTGATGTTTTGGAGAGAGAAGTCAAGGCCCATGTGATCACAAGAGCTCTATTCAAGAGGGAGAAACTGGGAGAGGAATAGTGCTTGCCTAGGTGTGGAGGAGGGAATATGCTGAGGCCAATACAACAAAATCACTTGCTCAGCTGCCTAGCTTAGTCTGCAGAAGAGAAGAATGAGGGGGGATTTGATAGCTGCTTTCAACTACCTGAAAGGGGGTTCCAAAGAGGATGGATCTAGACAGTTCTCAGTGGTAGCAGATGACAGAACAAGGAGTAATGGTCTCAAGTTGCAGTGAGGGAGGTTTAGTTTGGATATTAGGAAAAACTTTTTCACTAGGAGGGTGGTGAAGCACTGGAATGGGTTACCTAGGGAGGTGGTGGAATCCCCTTCCTTAGAGTTTTTTAAGCTCAGGTTTGACAAAGCCCTGGCTGGGATGATTTAGTTGGGGACTGGTCCTCCTTTGAGCAGGGGGTTGGACTAGATGATCTCCTGAGGTCCCTTCCGACCCTGATATTCTGTGATTCTAGTGAACTGAACCACAGTTAACAGGGATGATTGTGAGAGGACATGCTCCATGCAGTGTATTTCAGTCACTCATTCTATACACTGGCTTAATGGCACTCCTGTTGTCTGCAGCCTATTTACAGTCATCATGAGGTTTAAATTTGTGTGTTCCTTAACATAATTATATGTATTCTGGATAGTACTCAAAGGTCCCAGTCAGGATTGTGGACCCATTGTACAGGAAAATGTACAGAGAAATACACAGTAAATGTCAGTCTCTAAAGAGCTTACAATCTATACGAAAGAACTGAAATGTAACTGACAGCAGGGGGGAAGTATAACATTAAGAAGTGGAGATGGTAGTGCCACCTGTAGTTAAGGTTGTGTGATATTTCCCATTATAAGACCCTGTTTTCAATTGCTTATAACTTTGCCAGACTTTAACCATTTGGGCAGGAAATGTTCATGCTAGGCTGAATTTTTTTTTTTTTGGAAAATTTCAGTTAAAACAGTTCTCCCATTTCTAAGAACTTGGTTGAGGAAAAATATGTTTTACTCATGCGAAAAAAATAATTTACAACCATTTTATTAAGATGCCCTAACACCTCCATGCTTTTGGGTTAGGACTTGACATTTGGCAGGGTTGTCATTCTGGGCGTCAGGAGAAGTGCCTTTGCCATTCTTGCGAAAAATTTCCCAAATTTGACCAAGTTAAGTCTCCAGAAAATGGCAGTTTGCACATGCTCAGTAGAGACTTGTAGGAGTTGGGCAGCTAAATTCTCCATGAGGGTGATGATGCCACCTAATTTCACAGTGTTTTTGTGAAGGTAGTGAAAATTAATAATTTTGAATTCAGTGCAGGGTTTGCATGATGCATGTGATAAATAAGGCTTAGGTCCATAAATTGAAAGAGGATAAAAAGAAGTATTGAATAACTACTTTCCATTCCCTGAACGAAGCAGGGATCCTGGGGGGAAAATAGGAGGTTATTGTGTAATTAAAGAATGTGTCATGACACACACACACTCACACACACACACACACACGGCTGAATTAAAGTTGCACAGTCAGACTTAGTTCTGGAATTTCCTAACTTCTGAATACTTGACATTGCAACCGTAATGGTCTTTCAGTATCATTTTTTTGGATGTGATATGGGGTTAACTCAGTGTACAACGGGATAATTCTGAATCATTTGAACATACTTACGTAGTATCTACTATCCTGGCAGCAGCAAAATCTGGCAATCATTAATTGTCATTTCTCATAGGTGTCACAACAGAAGTGGGCCTGGAGGAGAAATTTGAAGGAGGAGGATTACTTCAAGGAGGGCCGTCAAGTGCGAAGTATGGCATGAAAGACACTACAGCGATATTTGTGAAATAAGCAGACAATGTGGTATTCAGGGTTGGCATCAAACATACAGTGGAGGGAGCATAACTTTCCTGCCACACGGCCCTGTAACTTCATGCTTTTGGTATAGCTGTTTTTAGTAGCTACACAAAATGTTTTCAATATCCCAATATTACGTTAATGGTTTCATATTTTGTTATAAGCTCCAAAAATCAGTACCAGCCTGAGCCTGCTGAAAGATTTGTGCACCTCGTCCCCGTTCTGGCACTGCACTGTCAGCCAGTCAGAGTCAGATACAGATGTTTTAGACACAAAACCAGGGGAATGTGACAATTTCAACCGAATTCTGCATTGATTCTGGGTTTGCGCTAACTGGAGTTGGACTGAGAATTGGTACATGCACCCCCTCATGAGTGAAAGTTGAAGAAGTATTTTGTGTGACTCCCTGTGGAGTGAAAGGTCAGAGTTTCATATAGATTCATGGCTAACAGAATCAACTCCTCCCCTCTACAGTAATCAAAACCTCATCAAAAGGACTATTAAGCATTGCTTTCGAACTTAGCCCTCCCAATAATGTGTCTCTAACTTGTTGACATGGCAAAGCCTAATGTTCAGCTCATGTAGAATGAGGCCATGACAGCAGAGGTCTCATTCCCACTCTTACTCTTGCTGTTCTCCTGGTTGGTTTCTGATGCTGGGTATATTCCAGTTTGAATGGTTGGCGGTTCAGAGCCAGAGGTGCCATTTCAGACTTGCCATTTGCCAGGAGCCTCCCCCATCACTCCAGGCTAGCAATACAGAGTATGCTTGGAAATTGTTGGTGGGGGACACAGCATTGAGTTCAAACAGTTGGAAGTTCTTGTGCACCAGATTCAGAGACTTTGATAGACCAGGGTAAAATATTAAACTCTCTAAAACATTAATAAGTTTAGTGCAAAATCCCTGTCCTGCCGCTGGACTATTTTTTAAAAACCATTCAAACAATATGCAAGTAGCACATCAGGAAAGAGCTTTCCATTGCTTCTGTATGTTTACTTAGTCTGCAACTAAATTCTTACCATGTGCATTGGAACTTGGTTTCATATCCAGCTGCAGCAAAGCAGAAGATAGCTTCTGAACACTCGCTTTGGGTCCAGCTGAAATAGTTTTTCAGCAGTATCACACCAAAGGAGTTCACTGCCTCCAACCTGCTTCCATTATATACACAACACAGCTCTAGGGTGTCCCCAGTGAGATAAGGTGGAGAATAGAAAGGATCCCTTGGTGCCAGTCGGGGAGGGAAATGGGATTGAAGTTCAGAGTTGAAGAGTTCAATCCAAAGCAATTCATAAATGTTTCTAAACCCAGACAGTAACCTGAGAGATTGTTTGTATCAGTAATGACTTAACTTTTGGCAAATCCAGAAAAACCTCTCTCTTCCTGTTCATATTGCCCTTCCAACGAAAAGAAACCATTCAAATATGCTTGACTTTGTAGCTGTATCCAGATATGCCACTACACATTCTAACCTGTGTATTCAGTCCTAGACTTAAAAGAGAGGTACGTAAAGGCCTTGGATCAGATCCGTGGATTGCTTTGGGCATGCCTAGAAATAGAATAAAGCATTTTACTGCACTGAAAATATTTTTACTAATGAATGGCTAAATCCTGAAGTCCAGTATTTATCCTCATAATACTTTGCATTTATACAGTGCCTTTCTCAAACAACTATATAAGCATTAATTAATGAAGCATCAGACCAAAAATTATTATCATTTCATGGCTGTTCAGCAGTCCATGCAAAATATGTTTGTCGGGTCTCATTCCAGTTCCTGGTAGAAAAAGTGTTCCCATCACATAAACACCCTTCACAAGTGTCACTAGAGGAGTGCCATTGAAACTGAATGTGCCATTGAAACTGAACTACACTGTCAGCCCTGGAGCTGCTCACTCTCAGTCAATGTTGAGGCATGCTAGCCGGTTGGCAAAGGCTAGTAGAAAGGTTCCACTACTGCTGATTCTGCCAGACCTTTTCTCTACCTAAACAGAAGCTTGGGGCATCCAATCTGGCACTTTTCATAAGCCATGGCATTAGTGCATTAAGGATTGTGCAGAGTGCAGTGCTGAGTGCATTGTGATGATTCTCCTCTGGATAGTATGCTGAGAGTAAAATGTGTCGTTCTGTTCTGAAAAGTGGCTTTGTAAAAAATGTTATCATGGAGCTCCATACATAATTCCTCATGGTGATTTCTGTATCAGGTGTGATATTTACAAGTAAAATGATTTTTTTTTTAAATATATATCTGCTGTCCTGCAAACTTACCTCAGAAAGCCAAGTTCTGGGTTCTTTCAATCTTGTATCAACATCACCAGCAGTAAAGGTTCTGCAAACCAAATTAGACCCTCAGTGACACCCATGTAACCACATTGTCTTAATGGACTCACATAGGTAAATTTTAGTAAGCTCTGTTGCACACAGTGGAATCTTAAATGAACTCAGTCTCTGTTGCTTTGGCTCTGCAGGGCTAACGGGAATAAAAAGCAGTAAAACCCTTTATCAGGGATGACAAAGTCAGTCAATCTGACAGAATGTAGTAAAGCAGCAGATCTCGTGATTGATATGGTGCATTTTTACATGGTCATCTTTCAGAGTAGAACTGCACTTTAAACCAAGTAAAAACAACGCTTTAATATATTGTTCCTACATTTGCAAACCACTAACAAAAGAACATTTTCTGAGCATCCTATCATGCATAGTTTTTGGCTGTAACTTTATCTCAATCACCATCTTCAGTATTGCGTTTATTTTTAAAGAGCAGCTTAGTTCCTGCTCCTTCAGCATTATTCAGACAGATGTTTTGTTTTGTTCTTCCCATGCTATGAAAAATCTGGCATTCAATATTTAATTGTAGCACCTAACTTGCTCTCCTGAGGCAACAGAAAAATCTTCTACACTATGTGAACCCATCAAGATCCCCAAGTGGGATAAAGAACTGAAGTAAAGAAAGACAGCTTGTCAGGAAACCCAGAGGCTTGAAGCATTGATTTTTTTGGCATAAAGACTACTGTGTACTCCAGTCACTTCACTGACTTCAGTGGAGTTATTCTGGGGTAAAAATGAAGGAATGCAATGGTGAATCAGGACAGTTGTCTAGAGCTTTGATGCAAACTGCAATGATACCACTAGTCTGTGATGCAAGGTGTAAACGGACAACCCATGTAAGCGAAGCTGTAAATTGGATTTGTTCCTTATGGTGCTCTCTAAATTTCATGTCAATTATTTATTTGCACAGCTCAGATAGGCTGGTTTCTACTTGAGACATTCATTTTACCATAAAAGCCTCTGCTTCCACATCCAGATCTCATCTTGAAGACTTATGGTAGCAGAACAGTGTGACTAACCTCGGTGTTGTGGTGAATGTGTAAAGAGTCAATTATTGAAATGGTTGGGGGGGGGAGGGGAGTTTCAAACTGTATGTTCAGGTTTTGTCAATATGTATGCTGGGGCAATGTGCTACCTTCTCAGGGCTCCTGTGAAATTCTATCTATCTATCTATCCCTTTTATATTTTTTCCTCTGTAACTTCACAATGACAGTATTTTCTGTCCCATGTTGTTACCATAATGCCCCCACCCTTGCCGTTCCCTTGTCTCCTTTGAAAAGCGGTTTAAATATGCCCCCCTGTCCTGAAAAGTCCTAGCTGGCCATTCCTGAAGAGATCAGAAATTCATGTGGAGAAAGGCCATCAAGCCAACCCCTGTTTCCTAGAGAAAGCAGAAGGCAAGGCAGCATCCAGGGAACTATTGAGGGGTGAGGGAGGGAAAAGAAAGGGGTATCCCATACCTTAGCTTGAGAAGCCTCTGCCCCTCCCCCCTTTTTTTTAAATAAGCCTTGACATACTTTCAGCAACTACCCATCTACTGCGTTTCATGTTCATAAAGAAACCCAATACTAGGTGAGTTGTCCCTGGCTTCAGGTTTCATTAGAAAATGTCTCACTCCTCTGTACATACAGCCAAAAGCTCAAAGCTGAGTGCAAACATGCATGCACAGTCACATGCTACCCTGTGGATTCATGCATTTGCAAATGACCAATTAAAGGCCATATGTGTCCATAAATACCTGGCTTGCACGCTCACAGAAACTAAACATGCAAGTTAGGCTCACATCAATGTGCACTGTCAAGCTCCTCTGACCTTTTAAAAATTAAGTCCATAAGGCCAGCATCTTCACTTTCAATGTCCTTCACATCTTATCCCCACCCAAACTACCATCTCTCATTCAGTATTGAAAGGACAACTCCTGCTTACATTCAGCCTGTGATGTCAGCCTCCCATCACCTACTTTTTGTATTTTCAAACAAGTACCTCTGTATTCTTCTATGCTGATCCTTACGTCTGGGAGAAGCTCCCCCTAAATATCCATAAAGCTACCTCATTATCCACCTTCAAATCCCTCCTGAAAACTCCCCTCATGCATGAGGCCTACAAAAAACTTCACAACTATTGGACTGCTGGTGTGCAGAGACCATTGCCTATCGTGCTGATCAATACTGTCTCATTGTTTCCTTGTAGTCCCCTGTTTGCCTGTATCCAGCTGCTGTCTCTTATGTGATACTTAGATTGTAAGCTCTGTAGGGCAGGGACTGTCATTTTGTTCTGTGTTTGTACAGCACCTACAACAGGGTCTTGGTCCATGAAGGGTTCCTTGGTGCTATGATAATACAAATAATAGATAGAACCACAGCACCAGACACTGCAACACTTGTGATTTTCCACAAGTCTTGTGATATTTGGAATTTTTCATAAAGCCCCAATCCCCGGAGACATGACATAACAACCTTAGCTTTCATTTAAAATACAAGTAGGTTTATAGCCCACCTGGTTGCGGAGAGAAGCTTGAAAACATGAATCCTAAAGGCTCAAAAACCAGAGGAACCCACAATTTATTATTTTTTTCACAATCTCATGATTTTAAGCAAATCTCATAATTTGTGGGGAGTGCTGACTCATGGGTTTTGAACACTTCTGATTTACAATACTGTGAAAGGCCTCTGAGGTTTTTAACATGGCACAAGCTGAGGCAGCTGCCTATATTAAAGGACATTTCTTCTGGAGATTTTCACATCTCACTACAATCCGGCTGAGTTTTCGCAGAACTCAGCTGAAAAGGGACTTCTCGCTGTGTTGCACAATATCTGGCACTGACTACTCCAACAGTGAGCACAAACTCCCTAAGAAAACACACGTTCAGCCATAATTTCCTGTCTCTCTGTTTCTCCTCTTCAGGGTTATGAATACCATTATCTAGAGCTTAGCAGTGTTGTGAAAAACACTAACCAAGTGTAGTGACTTGGGGAATGCAGTTTGCTGTCGAGTTTCCAGAAATCATTCCCCCATGCTCCCCCAAGAAGTTTTTCTAATTATTTTATTGGCACCAGAAGGAAACAAATGTTTGTCTGGACAGGAGCACTGTGAGTGGGGATTGGTTTCTCGCTATCAAATGTGCAAGACATTTACTGGCAGCTCTGACAGTGTGGGTGCCATGAGGAGAGCCTCAGCTTCCCCCTACTGTTACATCCTGCTTTCTGAGGTGCTTGTCTCTGAAGAGGGCTGGGTATGCCTCCCTTGGAGGCTCATCAACACCAGTGACTGACACCCATGGGGGAGTCCCTTGAAAACGATACAAGAGTCCCCATCCCCTTGTAATCCTGACTGAAGTATTGAGCCCTGTGGGAAGAAGAGTGCCTTGGATTGCTCCACAGTGAGCAGGTGCTGAACAGGCTGCCACTCTGGTGTGTGAAAAAAGCCCAGTTCAGAACCTGAATTCACAGTCCCTTCATGGGAGATAACCTCGCTCTCCCACTGGAAAGATATCTATGGCTTGAATAGGCAAGCACCAACTTTTGTCCTGTTTATAATCCACACCCCAGAGAGACTAAAGGCAACACTCTACAGAACTTTTTTAAAAGATGGGTGTGTAACTATCAGATTACGTATGCAAATAACTACTTATGGTCATTTCCATATGCATTTACTAGAGTTGTGCACACCATCACACACTCTGGCTAGGTGCAGGATCAATTCGTAAACATCTGGCCATCTGTATTTGTTCTAAAAAACTTCCATTAAAAGAAAGGGAGAAGAAATTCCAAAAGGTCCTCATAATTATTGTGTTAAATGTTTTCTCTTTTGCTTCTTTTGTTACTTAAACAAATTGTCATTTCCAAATGAAAGTTAAGTTTCAGAATACAAAGTTATGGGGAAGGTCTTATTAAACTAGCTTTGATGATTTGCAAAATTAATATCAATCCCTCCATAGCAACCTTTAACAATTAGGCCACTGCATAAAGGCCAGCTTCTGCTGCCATTGCTCACGCTGAGTAGTACCTTACTCCACAAGTCGTCCTATTGAGACTATCAGGACTATTTGTGCTTTACATGAAGATTAAAATTAGAATGAAATGGTGATCACAAATACAAAACATTCACATAACTGTACTGTGTTAGGCCAGAGCAAATACTTACTATGGACTTCTTATGCTGCTGTTTCCTCAAGGGAATAGCAGAGTGACTTGAGTGAATGCAGTATATAGCATGAAGGTAAAATGGGACCTAGTCATCTAGCATAACTTTCTGATAGGCTATAGCTTCTCCCGCCATATAGTTCAAATGATCCAATACATACATTTTGATCAAGTTGTCAGTAATTAATTTTGAATGACCATGGAATTTGCCGTGAGACTCTATCAGACTATGATGCTATCATCAATGAATTCTGAAAACTTTCAGTACTTGATACTCTAGCAAGTCTTGGGACACCACTTTGGGAAAGAAGGCTTATGCTGAAAGCAGACTTGAAGAGAAAACTTGTTCTCCGTCTAAATAATAGAGGAATCCCTTCTTTCCCCACACCAAAAAAAAAAAAAGTGCAAGCTAATGGATGATTGAACAGCTACAACATACAGTGTGATAGTCCTGGTGTAGTACATGCTAGTGACCAGCAGAGCAAACTGGTATCCTCAAGTGAAAACCCCAAGAATTTTCTATTTTTGGTTGTTCACCACTTCCTTGAATATCATGGTTCATTTTATTGCGGAGGAGGGGACAGACAGGGTTTCACCCTCCTATGCATTTCTTAATTTTCTGCTGACAACTGGGGTCATTTAGCTGGTTTTCTTTTGAAGTCAGTGGATAAGTAATTTGCGTGGATAATTAGTCAGTTGGGTTCCCTGCCAGAAGTGTGTCATTTAGTACCTGTGAGTGGTTATGAGGGTCAGGCATTACATACTCTGCATATTTCTGAAAAAACACACCACCATAAAGGTCTTGCCCATAAAAAATTGAATGCTTTCAGGGCTGAATCAGGCTCTCTCCGCAGTTTCTCATGCATGACCAGAGGTGTGGATTTTATGTGCAGCTCATAAAGAAAACTCTCAAATTTGTAAGCTGCAGGCACCAGCAGGTGATGGGTCAGGGGAGGGAGGGAGGTGAAAATGTTTGGCAAAGATATTAAATTGTGTGTACATATAAAGAACACTCCGTGGCTATTTAGTGCAGGCACTGCATATAGTGGTTTAGTGAGCTAAGCATCAGGTTTGAAATGTTCCCTGGAATCTCAGATTCGTATCCCAGCAGGATTAGCTCAGACCTTTGGAAGATGAAATTTTACAGAGCTACTTGTAAGTGCATTCTAATTTGCACAAAATGCTCTGGAATGGTGCATCGTCCACCTTGAGTTTAATACACACTCTGCTTCGCACAGCTAGCAGGCAATCAGTGACACACTGACCACTTGCCCCCTGTCCCAACTGGTTGCAGGTTGGGTTGCCAACCCTCCAGGATTGTCCTGGAGTCTCCAGGCATTAGAGATTATGTCATCTGATGAAACTCCAGGAATATGGCCAACCAAAGTTGGCAACTACAGTTGCAGCTGCCAGAGACGTGGTTTCCATGCTACTATTAGTTGAATTTGCTTGAAGAAGAGCTGTTAAAACTAACTCTAATCACGTCTGATATCTTTTGAAATTTCCATGTAGTAAAAGAGTTACACTAAGTCTGTACGGCTGCAGCTAATGAAAAATCATCAACAGCAAATGTGCCAGGCCTGTCTATAGCAATGAAGCACCCTGAAATTTATCCAGAGGTGATAAACAGTGTGATCATGTTTTTGCGGAACATCATCTATTGTGGCTAATGTAATATACCATTACTACACCACAGCTTTCATCTGACAACTCACTCCAATATCCACCTTCTCCTCATACCCACTTCCTTTTGGAATCCAGATGAACATTAGGATTTGTAGTAAAATACCACCTGTCTGCACATAATGAAATCCTCCTGAAAGTGTGAGGCACCAGACAACATCTACCCCATAGTTTTCTTCTTTTGCACTAATCGTCTCAACCATTCTCTATACTCTCTCTCTGTTCTGGACAAAACATGACTAGCGTTAGGTTTGAATGTGTTGTTAATCCTCCTCATGACAAGAGTTTGACAGTATGTGTAAACAGCTGTCTTCGGTTGCTAGGCCCACTTATGCTAAACAAACCCGTCTTTTGATGAGCAGTGCTTTCATAGTTACTGTGGACTTGAAGAACTGGACTCAATCTAAGTGGTTAAATCTAAGTGGACATTCACACCATGGTCATAGATCTGAATCCAAGACATACCCTCAGGTCATAGGCCAGGGCTTACACAAACAGTTTTGTGCAGGTACTGCATACAGCTTGCACTTCCTGACTTGCACACAAAAGACTGTGTAGACTGAGAGGCTGCACACCGTACACCTACACATGTTCAGAGGATCATAGACATAAGAACTGCAAAGGACTTATCGAGTTATCCAGTCTATCTACATCCCATATAGTCCAGAGATGCTCCTGACAGTGTTTTGTCTAGTGGGTTGTCTCACTATTAAGGATTAAATTTAAGGATTAAAAAATCATTGGATTTTAAAAATAATTAATTGTGGGTCCTTTTTATTAGTCTTATTGTCTTGAGGATTCATGTTTCAAAGCTCTTTTCCACAACCATGAGGGCTAAAAGACTTCTTTTAAAAAAAACAATTTAATTTTTTTTTATATTGTATAAACTGAAATCCCCACATAATCACTGGAATCCAGGAGCTGAAGCTTTAAGAAAAACACTTAATATTGTAAGACTCCCAGTAAAATCATGGGAGTTGGCAAGAATGCTAACTTTTTAGAATGATGAGGTTTCCACCACTTCCACTGGAGACTATTCCACTATAGATTCCATTATGCTCATTTTGTTGTCACTCAGCAGTTCTGTATTTTCTCCAAGAAATTGGTCCCTTCATTTAACTCTTGACATCTGATACAAAGGAAAGCAGAAAGGTGGAGACTCGTCAATTGTACATAGTACTTGTAGATGCTGGATGAATATATTTATGTAGTCAAGTGAGGGATATCACGTGGCATTGTACTCAGGAAATGAGAGAAGAGGAGGTGGCTCTTACACAGTTTTAAGCACACAGCAAGAAAAAAAATCTTTCCAATCTTCGTGCTTAACAAAGAAGATATTGTTTGGAAGATAGTAGAACATTAATTTATTTTCTATGACCTCATTAAAATTGGATTTAAGCTCCAGCCCAAAAGAATTTTAGAACAACATTACAGTCTCTTACCCTTAAATCTCCATCTATTGAAGCTGGTCTATTTATTAATGTCTCTGCCAGAAAGCATATTTTGACTGGCCTGTGTGCTGAACAGACAGTCTCTCCTTAGAAGCTCACACATGAGGGCCTTTTTCTTATGCGTTTTTCCTCAGCCTTTCCAACCGTATCATTTTTAATCAGAGCACTCTTGACTTAGAAACAATTGTTCCTGTTGATAGATAGATAGGATTTGATCCTGCCAAGAAAATAAAAAAGGGTAGTGCCTCTCTTATCTGCAATGAATGAATGAGATTAGCCACAACCTGTTCTTCTCTCACTGCACAGCCTTTCCAAAGTATACTCTCATCACAGCCACAGATTCCCATCTTGTAATTTTTAGTACAAGACACATACAGCCCGAGGTAACAAATTACTTTCTGTATTCAACATGCCTCAGTACCTTCAGAAAACTGCACTTGAGAAAAACACTTACTTTGCTTGGCAGAGAACGCCTTTAAAAAACAAAGGAGAAAGCCCTCTGTGATGAAAGTAAAGTTCATCCCAAAAGCTATGGAAGAACAGCAACTTTGGAGGTTATACATGCCTCAGTGGAAAACTGTCAAGACGTGAGTTTATTTTCTAATTGGCATTTTGCAGGGAATTGTTTTTCTGTACAATCCAGAAGAATTGAAGTCTTAAAAAACACATCCAAAGGCCATGGAACTCTCATATCCTCTGCATAATTTCCTGAGATCTTACAAGGCAAGAGTTAATGCCACTGTCCCCCCTCCAGTGTTTTGTCTGTCTTGTGTGTATTTTAGACTGGCAGGAACTATTTTTTACTATGTGTTTGAACAGCAACTGTAACTATGCCGCCCTGATCTCAGCTAGTACCTCTAGGTGCAATCATAATACAAACAACAAGGACATATACAGAAGAGAAACATGTAAGTGTCTTCACACATAAGATACACAGGCTTGTTGTCTTGAATTCCATTTACAGTTTTGCTAACCACAAGTATAAAATCAGGATAATTCAGGCATCCCAAAATAATGAGATTTGCTTAAAAATCATGTGATTTTTAAACATAATAAAATTTGAATTAGCTTTTTTGGCCTTCTGATTTTTGAGCCTATAGGATTAACCTTTTCAAGCTTTTCTCTGCAGCTATGAGAGCTAGAAACTTACTTTACCTTTTTTTTTTTTTAAATAAAAGCTGAGATTTTCCATGAAATAACCTGACTCCAAGTGCTGGAGCTATAGGAATAACATCAAATATTGAGACCCTCACAATTAAATCACAACACTTGTCAATACTGAATTTAGCCTCATTGATTTAGGAATCTGATCCTTTATAGTGTATATTTGACAAATTACCTTAAAATCTATGAGTAAATGCTCAATTTAATTTACCTTTCTTCATACATTTGCCACACAGGGATTTTTACAGAACTGAAAATGTCAAATACCAAAAATGTCTCAATTTTTCCAACTAGAGTAATTTACATTAAGCTGGCCTAAATTTCTCTTCCTACTTCAGTTGGATAAAACCTTCTACTTCATTAGTAGAGCTAGCTGGAAAACCTAAATTTTTCTCATGGAAAACAATTTTTCAAAAATTTTTGACCAAAAATTCATTAGGTTTTCCATAGGAATTTTTATCTAGAAACTTGAAACAAAAATTGTCATTTCATTTCACTTCAAAAGACATTTCAAAAATGATATTTTGTTGTTGGTTTGTTTCAAAATGTTGATGTTTCATTTCACTTCAATTTAAATGTCATTTCAGTTTTTGGTAAGTGAAACATTTTGGTTTTTAATTTTTGCATTAGGAATTTGGGGTTTTTTTTCCTTCTTCTCTTCCCTTACTTTCTCCCCTCACACCCCTAAAATAAAAAAGTAATGATGGTAAAAAGTGTGTGAGAAAGTATTGGAAAAAAAACACTTTTTTTTCCCATCTAAAGAAAGTTTTCAGTAAAAACAGTGTTAAAAGTAGATTATTCCCAACTTGAAAATAAGTTCTTATTTTCCCCCTTTTCCAGTAGAAAATATTGACTCAAAATGAAATTTTTCAGTTAGAAATTTCTGATCAGTATATTGGAAAATTTAATTGAAATTGACATTTCCCTGTGGATATAATTTAAAAGGAAAGTATATTTTCCCATGAGAATTTTTTTTTTTGAAAATTTCCAATTAACTCTGTTCGCTACTTTTTCCTAAACTGTTGAATAGTGTTGTGAGCAGAGGGTGCTGAGTTTCATCAGTGATTTGTGTAGAGTTTGAATATCATGTTGAGGCATATGCACCTTTGGTAAAGTGCTCTGTAATCCTTCTGGATATACAATGTTAAAATTGTTTTCAGAACTACATATGTAAAGATACATGCATCATTTGCATGTGGAATTAGCATAACTGTGCATGCAGCTGTGATACTTATGTCTGCTAACATGTGCATTTTTGCAATTTTATTATGTTATTCTGAAAATCTAGATTTGCGTGTGTATGTATGTTCAATTGGCTATTTTCCTAAATATTGCATTGTTTAGTGTATATCTATAGAGATAACATACAAAAAGTTTGCTCCTCTTACACAATGCCCATTTATGCAGCCACAGAAACTCTTACATAAATAGCAAGCCTGCCCTCTGCAATGACCCTGATAGTGTCTGATCCCTATTAACTATACCCCTGCGATATTCCAGTTTTATGGTGTGATGCAGTGGTGAATGAGGCCCACAGTGATTATCTAAATCAGAATAACCAGCATGTTTTTTTATTTCAGAAGTGAAAATCTTGTGAGAGAAGGTTTGCCAGTTTCAGTACTTCCTGGCTGCCGAGAACATTTACTGCAAATCAATGCTCTATCCGCAATCTAATGTGAGTAGGAATTGTAGTGCAGCTGTTCAGAATCCATACTGCTTCCTAGGAAAGTTTCTAAGCCCTTCCAGTCCTTTAGAATAATAAAAATGATGAATGGTCTTGAACACTGTGAACCAACTGTTTTGAAGTGTAACCTGCTGTTTGTAATGTACTCAATATTTCAGATCTATACGTATGGGCAATGCATACTGGACCACTGCAAATTTACATTATAATCAGCAACATTTGAAATATTTAAAAAGTGGCTCATGAAATCTGACTGAAGAATCAATTGCTGACCTCCCAGTTTGAGCTGTTAAATAAGCTACCTGGGTAACATTTTCCATACACTCCCAAGGGCAGAAAAAGAAGCTGGAATTGTGAATACACTACCGAAAAAACAGAGTTAGGTGGGCACTGCACAAAAAGTGTGCTGTGTGGACCCTGGGCCCAGCAAACACGTAAGCACATGTATAATTTGGGTGAGTAACCTCATCGACCTCAAGTGTCTGCAAAATCAGGGCCTCTGTCTGATTTGGAGAAATATTCAAATATTGGTGTCATTTGGTACGTCTCAGAATTACTTCGCTGAATATATTGAGTTAAAAATTTTGCAGGAACAGTTTTTTCCTTGTGGGATTTCTAGTATTCAAGGTCCTAGTCAGGCTGGATATACAGAACTGTCATGAGAATAATTTAGAATTGTATTTTGGCACTTCCTGTTCTGATCCAAGCCAGGAATTAGCAGAGACTCTTGATAATAAGAAAAAATGTTAACCAAACTCTTTTGAGCCACAGTAAAATGCTGATGATCAGATTTCAAACATGCCAAGTGCACAATTGCACATGTAAACATATGGTGATTTTGTTATGTGCATAAGACCCGCATTGGCTGTTTGCATATTTGATTATTGGGTCTGCATACCAGAACTAGGTGTGCAATTATACAGTCACCTGTTCTGAAAAACTGACCTTAAGCCTAAATTTTGGGTTTGCTCTTATTTTATTCAGACTTGTTCACTCATCTCTAGCACAAAACACTAGGTAGATTAATGGAAGAACCTAGAGGGGCTGTATCCATCCATCTCCAGATAATATTGTTTTATAATCTACTTGAAGAAATAAAGACAAACAAGAACAAACATTATATGAGAGTCAGCTGGGGCCAGTGGACAAGTCACTTCACCTCTCTGCCTTCATTTCTCCATCTGTTCAATGGGGATAATAAAAGCCTTATAGAGGTGTTCTGAGGATCCATTAATTAATATTTGTACAGCACTTTGAAGATGTAAAGTGCAAAATATTATAATAGTCTAAACTGAGTTTACAGGCCATATGTATACAATTATTCTTTAGATGGCATACTGTACACAAATATATATTTCATATATTTACAAGGATCCCAATTCCAAGCCAGTAAAAGTACTTAAATAGCCCTAAGCCAACTAGGGATCTTATCACAGTGCCTCCTGCAATTGCGGCTCTCAAAGAGAAGAGATTCCAAAGTTATTCTCCTGATAACATAGTAGATGAGTGAAACTCTTGGGTCAGGACTGAACTGTATTGTATAGAGCTGACGTTTGCTTTTTCTTTCCCTCCATTGAAGAAATACGCAAAGCCTGGTCTCCTGTTTGGTCACTCATTACATTATTAAGCAGTAATTAGTGAAAGTTGAAAATAGGATTTAAAAAATAAAAACAAACATGAAAAGCTGCATTTTTTTAGGAATATCAGGGGGCATTTGGATAAATTGTCTACTTGAGCACCAAATGAAAAGGAAACATTTAGTCAGAAAAGTAATTTTTTTAAGTTATCGTGGAGAAACAGATCTTAGAAAATCCTCTGCAGCGCATAGCTCCCAAACTATAAATCTCATTGATTTACAGTTTTGCTTTACACCCCATGGGGGTGACCAAAGAGTCATCTGAAGGTTAAATACAGCCGTTGGTGATGTACCATGAGGATATGAGCTACTCTCATCCTTAATGTGGAGGTGTGGTCTAGACAGAAGTCCCTGCAAATGATCTCCCAGCTTTATCAAAACAGTCTGTCAGCTACTGTATTGCTACAGGCTGGAAAAGCTGAGTAGACTAAAGGTACTGGTGCTTTCCACCTGAAATCTATGTCCATGTGCTCTTTCCTCTAAATTGATTAGATTGCTTTATGGATCTTTGCAGCTTGGAGTCACTTGCATTCTTTAATAAGAGTTACGCATTTTGAAGGTATTCCCAATGGGTGTTTTGCAACTCTTCAATAAACAGTCTGTCCTTCCATCATTTATCTAAAATAGGTTAAATGAGCCAATTAAGATTTAGAGAAAAAAAATGACAAACTAGTTAAACTTTTGAGAATTCCAAAATGCCTTTATTCTTGTTTCCACCATAGAGAATTCTCACTACGCTTTCAAATGTGCAGTAAAAGAACGTGCTTTTGAATATTTGTGTAATTCTAACCCCAAACTTAGAATATTTCTGATGAGTTTTAGGGCTGCCAGATTTGCCCTAAAACATCTGAATGGAACAGTTAGTCTGGCAGGATTGACTCATGGTCATTGTACCTGACAGTGTTCCTTTTTGTGGGAATGTAACTCTTACTGTGAAAATGTTGTACTAAGCAAGCTTTAGTTCTGCTCATAAATCAGCTGGTGAAAGGTTTGAAAGCCTGTTTCTATGCTGCAGTTAAATTACATTGAAAGTACAACTGAGTTGGTCCCTAGTTTCTCCATCAAGTGTAATGTAACTTAGAAGGAAGTTAGCTAAAGCAACAGTTCAGTGTACAAAGCCAGCTAAGATTTCTTGAAATAAGCCAAAGTGAGGCAAATAACATTGAGGAAAACAGATTCTCCAACATATTTAAAGATAATAACATTACAAATTCTAGATAGTTACTAACTGCTTATGCAAACTGGATGAGGCCCAACACCACTCTAATACAAAACAAACATTTGCACACAAAAAAAGGGCTAGCTATCAAACACTTCCTGGGGTAATTAGCTACTGATAACTGAAATAAAATAACAAATCTCAACCCAAGACTTCTCCCCAAGGTAAGCAATCCTTCAGCTTTCCAGACAGACACTCTCCCTATTTCAGATCCTAGTTTTCTCTACCTAGAGAGAGGCTCCCATCTCCTTTATATCCTGTGAAGGGTTAGTGACCTGCACCTGTCAGAGTGAGTCAGCAGAAATCAGTCAGTATTTGCATGTAATGTTCCAACACCTGCTAATAAGTTAGGACAACAGAAGATTTCTGTGTCCTGTTACTGTGTGTTTGTGCAGTGTTATACTAAATATCTAATAAAAAGGCTGTGGGCAAAAATGATAAATTGACCCATATTTGTTTTAAATATTTGTATCAAAAGTTTATGAGATTCAGTTTCTACCTTAAAAATTTCCACTTGCAAAGCCATTGTTTAGGCAAATCTAGCCACAGGTGAAATCTTGTTATTCCTACTAGCAAACATGGTTTTTCACAGTAAAGTATGGTAATATTCCATCCTGGAATAAATCACAACTTTTTCCACACATGTTCTTTCTGTGAAATTTCACCATCTTTACAGTGAAAGCAACTTTTCCATTGCAAAAAAGAGGCATTTCCTGTTTTGTGAGACAGTGGAAAATTTCAAGCAAATCTGTAATTTTATTTTATTAAAAAACAAACATAAAAACTCATTTTTTTCTAGTCAATTCAGCAGTGCAAATTAATTAACAAAGCCAATCTCCGCTTGATACCAACGGGGCAGATCCTTAGCTAAAGTAAAATGGCATAATTCTATTTTTAAAAACAGAAAGAGGAAAGAGATGTAAAACTAAAAACCAACCAGGCATATTTGTTCATTTTGCAATGAAAAGATCAGGCACTCATAGGGTGCAGGGTTTTATTTTTGTGCATTGTGTTAAAGATTGGAAACCATATGTTTTAAGAACAGCTTCAATAATATCAGTAGCTATGGTCCTCCTCTCAGATTACTTTTTACTGCCTACCTAATTTTGAGCTTTAATTGCTAACATGCACTTTGTTTATCAGTTACAAATGTTCTGAATTTGAAAGCAGTGGAAGGCAAAGCAACAAATATTGGTCCCTCACAAGTACTAAAAAAACAACTAAGAATTTGTTTAATATTATGACCTGATTTTTCTTTGCTATAAATAAATACAAATACAAAAAATATAATAAATAGATGCCTCCAGTTCTGATGATAAATGAGAGATGCTAGAATAGGGGTCTTTGTTAAAGCATGTGCTTAGCTACTGAGGACTGAGTGAGCATGCTGTCACTGATTCAGCAAAGCACTTAGCTCGTGCTTAACTTTGAGCAACTGAATAGTCTTATAGGATAATCATGTAGGTACTTAGGTGTTTTGCTGTACTGAGGTCAATTTGAGACTACTTGGGTGCTTAAAGTTAAGGATGTGCTTAAACTGCTTTTTGGATCAGGGCCAATGTACTCAGTCCCCTGCAGGACTAAACCCTAGTATCTGGAAATTTTTGTTTTTAAACTATGTTTATCTGTATAAAAGGTAAGGATTAGGATAACTTTGGTCTTGTATAGATTGTAAGCGCTTTGAGGCCTGGTTCCTCTCCTCTTTTTTTTAAGCAGATGTAAATTAATGGTGTTATATAATGAATAATAATAATTCACGACATATTTAAAAATAAGAAAGCATACATTAGTTCTGGGAAGGGAAATTTCACTGCAGTCCAGAGGATCATCTGTTATGAGACCATACTGCCACCAACTCTTTTATACAAAGTCTCATACATTTGGAGTTTTTCTTATAGACCTAGCTCTTAGGGTCATATTTTTATCCAAGAATCTCAGCTTTCATTTTGGCGGGTGGGGGGGGAGGAAGTTATTGGCCTTCATCGTTGCAGAGGAAAGTTTGAAAAACTCTGCACCCTAAAGACTCAAATAATAGAAGACAAATAAAAAGGGCCCTAAACTTATTATTTATAATATATCACGATTTCTAAGTCAATCTCATAATTGTTTGCAGCTTTGTGCATAATTTTTGGATGCTTAGGGTTGGCAATACTGGATCAGTATCCCATCAAATCTTTCCTTAACCCCACTCGAATCAATCTGACTTTCTCGCTTTCTAGGTATGTATCAGAAGTTGGTTTAAGGTCATAATAGCTAACGCTAAAGGTGCTGCTAAGTTAAGTTTAAGTTAAGTGTTTCTCCTTTGTTGCCTGGTTTGCTATATTGGGGAAACACTTGTTTGGCCTAATGTAACAGTGTTTGTTTCTTGCCTGTTAGGGTGAATACTAGAGCTGGTTGGGAATTTTTCCTTGGAATAATTTTGTGACAGAAAAAACACAGTTTGTACGAAACTGAAAATTCCTGCTCCAGCTCTCCAGCAGCCTGAGTAGGAGGGTGCAGTGGGTCTGGGGCTTCCAGCTCTCGAGTAGTCCACATGACAGGTTGCCGTAGAACTGGGGCACCTCAGGCTCCATGGGCAGTCAGCTCCCCAGCTGGCTAGCTCCCTGGGCTGCTTGACTGGCAGCTGAGTGAACTGCCCAGTGCCCCTGGATGTATGACTAGCTTGACAGCAATGCAGCCAGGGACCTCACTGGGTAGCCAGGAAGCCAGCAGAAAATGTTAAAAAAATTCCCTTTCAAGTTTTCTGGAACAGATTTGTTCAAATGTTGCTGTTCCATGGGAAATTTAGCACTTCTGACTTTTTGTTCCAATTTGGAACTGTTTTTCAGAAATGCAAAATTTCCCATGGGATAGAAATTCAGGATCCTGCCCAGCTCTAGTGAATATACAGCATTTGTCCAGTTGCATTTTGGGTAATATTTTTATCTTTTCAGTTCCTAGAAGAGACAGGACCAGTTCTGAATTGAATGCCACCACCCTCTTGGAGATGCGTAAGAAACCAATAAACTAAATTGGTTTCCAGCAATTTTGCAGGGTTGGACACAACTATAACAGTGAAATAAAGCAGCAGGTACAGTTTCACATTTCCCACAGTTAGCCAGAACGTTAATCCATTTTGAATAACAAATCTAGTAAATAATAAAATCTATGAACAACTAAATGGTGTCCATTTCACTGTTACATTTATGCATGAGCCGTAGAGAACAGGTTCACTTGTGCCTAGACTCTCATGGTCTTGATCCTTTTCCCATGTGATGGTGAAGTAGACAACTCTCTCTCTCCCAGGTGTCTGAGGAGAAAATTGTATGCCTTTAAAGGAAAGCATCCTTCTGGGAGCATTAGCCAGATGGCCTGTACAGTACTTCCCGCCCCCTTTCAACTGTCTCAGCTATAAGTACATAAAACACCTATCTAGTAATTGGAAATATAGATTCTGAACTGTTATTAATTCATATATGTATGCACAACTTCCATTTGTTATTTAATCAACAGAGACAGCACGCTCTATTGGAATGAGCACAGGGCTAGGAGTTAGGAAATCCCAATTTCTAATCCTGATTTGTTCTGTAACCCATCGCAAATGGATTTACCTCTCTCTGCCTCAGATTCTCCAGCCATAAAATGGAAATAATAAAACTTTTCCGACATTCTAAATGCTTTAAGGTCTTCAGATGAAAAGTGGTATAAGGTGCTATATATCAGAACTGGTCAAAATATTTTGAATTATGAAACTAAAAATGAAAGTGAATTCCCCCCTCTTTTTAAACTGCTCTACTAAACATATTACTAAAGTACTTCAGATAAATAATAAACATGCTAAAAGATATAAATATGTTTATCCATCAGCTCATAATAAGTGCTTCAGGCCCCAATTCATAATTACTTTGCCTGTAATTCTTTGGGGGGCAGAGACTGTCTTTTTGTTCTGCATTTGTACAGCACCTAGCACAACAGACTATTGGGTCATGACTGGGTGTCCTAGGCACTAATACAAATAAGAATAATAACTTAAGCACGTGTCTAGCTGTAAGTACATGAGTAATCCTACTGAGGTCAATACGACTGCTCACATGCATAAAGCTGGGCAGCTGCTAACATACTTTGTTAAATCAAGGCCTAAGTGCATTTTGTATGTAAAACTTTTTAAAGTACTATTACGTATTTGCCCTGTTAGCAGGACTCCTTACCAAGCAGGTAATCAGTTTATTGGAGGAAGGAGGGAGAGCTGCAGTGACTATTCCTGAAGGACATGGTTACTTATGGATAGGCTGTGGATCAGTCACTGGGTCAGTAGTTTAGGTGAAGAGAATCAGAGAAGGGGTAGTCCAGGCTAGTGATTTAGGCTAATTTAACGTGTGAGAGTGACACAAATTCAGAACTGCAGCAAACCTGTGGTGGGTTAGTGCTGTGAACTTATGGAGAGGAGGGAGAGTAACAACTGAGTTTTGGTTTTGGGGGGCTATAGAAGGCAGTTCATATTAGGAAATTTTCCAGCTCCAAGCTGATGCTGGACTCGAGATTTCCTTTGAAATGTCAGAATACTTTGCAGTCAGGCTGATTCAAGGGATTTTGATAGTAAAACCAGCTGTCTAGTTGCAATGATGTTTTTGTTCCATTGTCAAAAGTTTGAGTTAAATCCATGATGAGTGTGGATAGATTGTATGGGTGAGAACGTAGCGTGGATGTGAAAGAAGTGGATGTAGAGAGTATGCACTTGTACATATATGGTTGGAGGAGGAGTGGGGAGATATGCATGATTCAGTAAGGTGTATATACTGAGAGGGTCAGAATGCATCTCTGCATCTCATGTGTCTTTTTATGTATATATGAGACATGTCTGAGTGTTTTTATTTGTATATGTGTGGCTTGTGTATCAAGCTAGTCTGTGTGTATGTGATGGGTCTTCTGGTAGAGGAACTGCAAAATCTGAGGAGGCTGCTTGGAGCGGCACATGCACGGCCTGGTTTGTGAAAAGCTCTGCTCCCTGTGCATCAGTGATCTCAACGGGACAACACAGGTTAGTCACCTTACTCACGTAAGTGTTTGCACGATCCGACCCTAGCACTCTAAGTCACCAGTCTGTGAAGCAATGTGTATAAAAGGAAACTGCCACAAAACAATTGTTTTACTGGAGTGGAAACCAACATCCCCCTTTACATCAGTTACAGCATCAATTTCTTTTTACATTTTATATTTGAATGTATACTTATACCATTTTATAGCTACATATTTATCTTAATACAGACAAAAGCATACTATTCTATTACACCTTACAAAATGATTGAAAACATTTATTGGCTTTTGTTATAAATTCCTTCACATTTTATAAAGGTACTTCTTCAGTGAAACAATTAACATTTTATAATAGGAGGCAGATTTGATAACAGCAAAAGAAGCATTATAAATTCAGAAGAAGGGGAAAATAGGCTAAACAACTGCTAGCACAAATAAAAGAAAAATCAAAGAGGGTAACAAATAAAAGAGGAATTCAGAGTAATCTGAAAGACAACTGAGAGTGAAACATATTATACCTAGTAGCAGATTTATTTGCACAATGTACTTGGATTGTAAAGTACTTGGAACAACCCCCATGCATCTCACTGTTTGAAATCTTGAAGAGAAGGCACCATGGTGATTTTATGGTGAGATTTCGCAATATCTGATGTTTTACCTATGACCTCAGCTTCTGGAGACAAGTGATTCTGTGACCATCTCAGAATTCTCTCCCTCAACTTTCTAGCCCTCATGTTTGAGGAGAAAAGCTTGAATGTGTAACCCAAGTGCGCCCTGCAAGCTCAGAGCTAGAAGGCAAATTAAAATAAATCCCAAATTATTGTTTTGGGTTTTTTTTAAACTCCGGTGATTTTTCAAGCCCATCTCATGATTTTTGGGGGGAGGGGGCTGCTTTATGAAGCCTGGCTCCAACGTTTACTTCACTCTAGGGATCCCCCCCTCCTCCTTGCTCCAGCACTGCAGAGGCAGACCGGAATTCTGCCATTCCCTAACAGCCCTGTAACCCCGCTGCCCAACACCTGCCCGTCCAGCTCCCCAGCAGCCCCGTGCTCCGGGCTCGCGATCGGACTCCTGGCAAGGGACAAGGTAAGGGCAGAGGCTTCACGTTCCCAGCGGGCATGTGCACACACACTCCGCACATGCTCACTGGGGCTGTGTCAGGAGTTTGGAGGGCACATTGGGAAGCCCGGCAGCTCCTGCTCTTACACCGGCTCTGGAGTTCCCAGGCGCGCAGCAGCTGCCCCAGCCTCTCTCCCCTGGCGGGCGGTGCGGGGACGGGCAGCTGAGAGCCCCGGGGCGAGCACCTTCCGCAGCCGGTGGTGAGTGCGACCCCTTCCCCTTTCCCTTCCCCGCCAGTGCGCTCGGGGCACTGGCCCGGTGGGGACGCAGAGGGGCGCCTGGGGGTGCTTTGGACACTGGTCCTTGCCTGCGAGGGGCGGGGAGAAGCGAGGGATGCTTTAGGCACCGGTCCCCACGCCCTTGTCTGGGGAGTGGGGATTTCAGCCGGGCTGCTTCCGAAGAGCTCCAAGTTGAAAGGAAACGTGCAGCCCTTTGCACAGGGTTTGGGCGCTGAGATGAAATACCCGGCTCCTGTCCTCCCTATGCTGCTGCCTTCTGTTTCTTGGTCTTCGGGGGGGCGGGCTAGTGCATCCCCCCAGACCAAGTGCCCCTCCACCTGCCCCATCGCAGGGAAGGAAGAGGAAACTGTCACTCACTTGGCCGCTTTGTAATGACACACGCACGTTTTTTTTCCTAGCAGAAGCAGAACTTGAAAAAACTCTTTCCCCCACTTTCTAAACTCAGAGACTTTACCGCAGCGTGCCTGGGTCTCTCCAATATTTCTCTCTCCCCTTGCCCACCCCAGCGAGGTGCACAGTGTGTGGAGTGGAGAGTGGGGGCTAGGAGGAGAATCTCTGTCATTTTACACCGATTAAGCGGTTTTAAAAAAAAATCAAACTCGTTAGCGTTTAAATTATGCTGTGTTTTTTTTTAGTCCGCCGCCCCCCCCTTTAGTATTGTTTCTGGAGCAATTTGCAAAAGGCAAGGAGGGTGCATTTACTAACCTGAGTAGGGGGTTTAAACAATGTTGATAAGAGTAGGAGGGAGTTCTTTGTGGGTAACATCTTCTGTAGTGACACTAGTTAGCTCGTGGGGGTTGAAGCAGGAGAGCGGATTATTGAATTAATTTTAAGCCTCATGCCATTCTGGGTAGGTGACTATTGATTCTGCTTTCTCAGTTTTCTGTTAACACATGGAGTAATTGTTATTTGCTATAAGTCGATGGTGGCATGATTTACCCTAGATGGTAATAGCTTTGAACCATGTGGGAAAAGTGTGTGTGTGTGTGGACAGATAGTAATATACAAAATTTAGTAATATACAAAAATTAGATTTTTCCTTCACTAAAGAGCAATTTGATACATTTTTCATTTCCACTCTAAAGTACAAGTTATTTGTTCATAATAATGGTTAAGACTTGAGGACTTCTATTTATATTTCCACTTGGCCATTTTGTATCCTATAAATTAATTGCATTCTAATTTTGGTTTCATTGGCATACATTTAAAGCAGGGTACTAATAAATTGCCTTGTGTTCGTATTGCTGTAAATACCATAGTTAGGGAGCCTTAAATCTGAAATAACTTCTTTCTGAGACACTTCACTCTTGCTAAGAAGCAGGCTGAACAGAGACAAGAATATTTAAATAAAGTAATTGAAAAATGAAATCTCACCATGAAATCTGAAGATGTAAAATGTTGGCTTAGGTTTGATGAAGTGAATACCTTAGTGCCAAAAAAAAGTAACCTTAAAAAATGTCAGAAAACTGCCTTGCGAAAACACTGTCATCAATTCTGCAATGTCTTTTTAAGTGTAGTCGTAATATTCATGTTACGTAATAGTTTGACTGGAGCATAAGATTTTAAAGTTTTATAGAATCAATTAAATTAGTTAATTGATGTAGTTTTAAGAAACTCTGCAAGTCATTTAACTATTTTAAAACAAGATTATTTACAAACCACAACTGTTTGAGTAACTTAAATATAGATTTAAAATTAGTTAATACAAAATCTTTGTTCACAGTGAACATAGGGGAAAAAATTAAGTATATAAATCACACTAAAGGTAACACTCAAAGTTTATTTAATGTTTTTAATGTTTGAGTCAGAGAATGCCTCTAAAGGAAATTATTTCAGGTATACAACTGCCTTATTTCAAACTTAATCTATTAATTTAATGATACGTTCCTCTTGGATGAAATTTTAATTGTTAAAATACACATGGTTAATCAAACGTTTATTAGTCTACATCCAATTTATTAACAACCGTTTTGTTCAGTTTAGTATCAGGCATGCACATCCCTTAACGCTCCTAATGTAACTGGCAGGAATGGTTTATTGTTTAGACTTCCTTATAGAATTTGCTGGTTTACTGAGAATTTTCCTCCTCTGGCACGCTTTTCATGGAGGATTGTTATTCATAGTTTCCAAATACATTGAGTGCTTCTATTTTCATGTGACATTGTAATTCATGTATATTGGAACATTCCTTCATGCTGATCCCAAGAAGATGGCAGATATTTAACCTGTTTGTTTATTTCAAAACTAACATCTTAGCTCCTTTCAAGCTGCTTTTAGATTTAAAAACATAGGACAGGCTATCTTGCACCATCAGTTTTTAAAGACCACTCTAGTCATTTCTATTTCTGCTTAAAAACCAATGGCATGACTGGTCTTCTAATATTGTAAACATGAATATGAGAGACTTCATTATGGTTGTCCTACAAAGTTATAAGTATTTATAGCCTTGCATATGTTCCAATATAATCTTTTAAAATTCATAATTAAAATTCACTTGAAGTGGCATATTAAAGCCAATAATGCTGATAATTGTTTTTTTTAAACAAACTAATCTCTCTCCAAACAACAAAATAGTTAAAAAATACTACCAAATGTGTACTTCATGATTCCATGTTGAGTCGTAAAATTAATTAAAATCAAATTGTTAAGGAAAAATCACGTGACATCAAATTTATTTGAATTAACAGCAGGTAATATATCTCTCCATTAAACTTTATCATTTGTTTGTATTCCCCCTCACCACCATTTTGTTTTAAAATATTGCAATGAGACTTGATCCCCGTGACTTGCTAATTGTATCATAATTTGGTTGAAATTGTCTAAATGTGCTACTGTTTAAAATATCTCACAACCTTTGCCATTTTAAATTTCATTATAAGAGCTTCATTTCGGAGGAATAAAACGTTAGTTGTGTTTGGAGAGGGACTCTAAGAATCTATACAAAGCTACAATACGTGTGCAGACACATTACTATTATACAGACATGTTAAACTCAGACATGCACACTGGAAACGAGGGACATTGGGAATATTGTCATTTAGGGCATGCTCAGTGCTATTGCGTTGTGCTTAGATAAGTGATGGACGCTTTAGTTTTTGCTAAAGATTAAATAGCTTAATATAGGTATCATTCCTGCAAACACTGATGGACTTTCTTAACTTTAAGCTTGAGTAGTCCCACTATCGTCAATGGGACTACTTGTGCATAAAAATGAAGTATGTGCCTTTGTGTAGGATCTGTGTATGTATTTATAGACAAACGCACTTTCAACAGAGATCTATTAAACAGATTTCCATAATTTTCTGCTGCCTTTTCAGCTATTTGTCATGCAGTAGTACAACAGTTAATCTGAAATTGGTTATAATTCTCTTCAGTGAAATTAGTTTCCTCTCTGCCAAACTTTGCAATAGCCAGATGTTTTTAAGGTGTCTTCAGCTGGAGTAACCAACTAGAACAGCATTGAAGACTAATTAATCTTTGCAGTAAACTCCTTCTGCAGTAAATTCGCAGGTTGTTATACTTAATATGTTGAAATGACTGTTAGGATTTTTTGTGCAGTGAAAAAACACTTAAAAGTTAAGTGAAAATAAAAAGATGTTTTCAAAAATACCTGGAAAATAGTTTGTAATTAATTTTGCCTGAGTGGATTTACTGTTAAGGTCAAATGGTTAAATTAAGTTGCAAATTCAAATTCTGTTCATAGTGTGTACGACCTAATCAAAGAATCTTGTTTTCAAATATGACAATCAAAAATAAATGTTCCCTGCGGGTCAGGTAGGCTGTGTAGGGAAAACTTGTACTGCCATTGCCTATATTTTGTGGGTAAATGTAGGATGACAGTCTCTAGGGTTGTTAATCTGGTACCTCTCATTAAATTTCACTACAACAAAGACAGGGGAAAAAAATAATAGCAAGGAACATGTGCTAAATATACAGCGTATCTGAAACTAGAACTGTGAAACTAGCATATGAGACCATAAACAAATTAGTTGCAGAATCTCTATTCAGCGTTTTGACTTAAAATGTGTTTTTAAAAAAGTAGTGATTGAGCAAGTCCAACAAATCTCTTCCCATACTGCTCACCCTAGTAAGAATAGGATTTAGAGCTAAGCAAACCCTGAACAGTTAACAAAAAAAATCCCCTTTTCTCCTCCTCCTCCATAATGACAGAAAGACCATCCTTATTAGATGCTTTTTGTTTGTTACAGTTATTGGCTGAAAGGTCCAATCAGAAAACAATTGGTGATGGCAACTTAATGCAGTTAAGATCTATAAATAAAGATGATGACACATTGTTTTAACTTGTGTAATGGTGTTTAACAAACACCCTGTTTTAATCAGGTGAGGATAAACCCCTCAGTTAGGTGGCAAATAACTGCAGCTTGGCGACAAGAGTGTGTCACTCGGGGCACAGAGCGGCTGCCGCTTGTCAGAGGACCTGATGGCGCTGTGGTTTGTGAAAAGAAAAAGGGAAATTTTCCTTCATCTGGTTGCAAAATAATTTATTTTGTGCTGATTAGACCTAAGGTTAATAAGAAAGGTCTGATTCTCCTCTCTGATAGGCTGTTGTAAATTCAGGAGTAATTCTACTGAAATTACACTGATGTAAAAGCAGAGTGAGAGAAGAATCAGAGCTAAAATATTATGGCAGAGGAGTCTATCTGCTGCCACACATACTGCATCTTCTTTCATTTTAAATAATCAGACCTCTGATTCATCAACTGTATTATACTCTGGCTTTAGTTATGTATCTTTATGCCTTATTTAAAAATACTCGGCTTAATGCTGTATCAATTAAAGGGGAAAAACACCGACAGGATTATCACCCTTTGCATCTAAATTATCTAATGTGTAACTGCTTAACTCCTAGTACTGAGAGTCGTTAAATAAACTTGTTTATATGCTACTATGTTACTGAGTCATACTGTACAGTATATGGTTTGTTAGCACAGAGGAATAATTTCTGTTTAATAGCATGTGTGGAATGCCAGAGATCATAAGACATTTTTTTTTTTTTGTTAGCTGTGAAATACAGATGACATCTTCAATGGTCTCTTCCATCCCATTTTATCACCATGCACTATTTGAATGCAATATATTTAGCAAGTTTCTCTTCCATTCATGTACAGAGGCTCTGCAGAAAGCCATAAGTCTGCTTCAGAGTTCTAGTAAAGTTAAATGTGAAGCATGTTAAACTAGATTTTTATTTTATGGATGATTCATCTAATCAGAGAATCGTTAGGAAAGGTGGGTTAAAAAAAACGGAGAACCAAAAAATAACAGAAAAAGTAGTAGGTTTGGGTGAGGCAGGTAACACCTGGTTATGTCACCCACGATATAGAGCTTAACACTAATTCATAGTATCTTACAGAAATGTGAAGATGTAGGACCATAAGCTTGAGATGTCTAAGAACAAAAGTTTTGTACACCACACATTGTGTAGTCTGTGAACCTGTTTAATTAATTTTCACCTAACAGCTGGTTTTTTGTTTTTGTTTTTAACAAAAAAGAGGAACTTTAGGACCCACAAGACAGTAGCAGAAGTGGTCTCCTTTTTGTCTTGTTATGAAGGTTATTTGGGGCTTGGTGGGCATACTTGTTCTGGGTTGGAAGCATGCTCGAACTTGTGTGCCAGATTGAAATATTCAGAATAGTCAGGTACATTATAAACATGGTTAAGTGACTTGCAGGATCAAAATTGAAAAGGCAATCTCTTAAAACATTTAGAAAAATACTGTGATTTGTTTATGAACGTGCCAGTCAAAACAAATGCACAGCCACACACACACACAGTAAGATACACATAGCGTTCAAAGGAACTCCTTGGAATCCCAGTTTTCCAGTTCTCACTTAAATAGTCACTTAATTCCCTCACCACCCAAGCTCTAATTTTTTTTTTATCTCAAAGGAAAGGGGAATGTTTTATGCTTTTTTGTTTGTTTGTTTGTTTGAATTTTAAAAAGCGTTCGATTCTATGTTTCTTCTTCTGCAAGGACAAATAGAGGACTGTAACTGAGAGACTAATTAATATTACTTTACAACCTACAGACTGATTCATTGTCTTTTTTATTTTTCATAACAAAAAGCCCACACCTCAAAAGTGACTCTGGGCAATGAAGATTTTAATTAGTAGGCGTAAAAGTAAAACTATGACAATTACATTTATGTAGGATGTTTTTTTAAAATTAAATGAATAAGGGCCCTAATGCTACAAAGAGAACCTGGGTTGTCTGAAAGAATTATTTTTGTTGTATTGGGGTCAAATGGCCTAATTTTATACCACTGAAATCAATGGGAGTTTTGCTTTTGACTGCAGTGAGACAGGATCAGGACCAAACTGAGCTATGATATATTTTAATTGTTACAGAAGGAACTATATTATAAAGTGACTGTAGACGCTACAGAGAACATTGAATAATAAGTCCAAATCCTGCTGTCTTTGTTACGGCAATATTTTCACTGACTTCACTGGGAGTTTTCTCTGTTTGAGGACTTTCAGAATTGGGCCCATAATTTGGAAAGCACCTTGAAGATGAGAAAATTTACCATATAAGGGCTGTTGTGTTTCAGAAAAAGTGAAAGTCTGAATGTATCTCTTTCTAAAAAGTCACTGATTATTTTGAGTGTATACAATAGTTTCTTAATCACAGATTATTGTACTACTTTCTTTTCTAGAAATATGAAGGATTCATTCAGGTTGGTGGGGAAGGGGGACTCATGAGAACCATATTTCTATATCTGAGTATGTATGTCTATGGGTTTCACCTGAATTATTTTCAAAAAGTACTCTCCCTGTATTTTTAAGAAGTTATTCGACAGCAATTTTGTTTCTTTACCAAAGGAGTGAAAACCCCAGGAATCCTTTTATAATTTGGAAAGAATGTCAAAAGAGTAAAGTAGTTAAACCTAAGTGTATTAGATCATATGCTCTAAATGCATAAATAAGCATAACTGTGATTGCAGAAACCTAAGTTAAAGCCACTAACAATGCTCTCCCACAAACTCTAACTGCTAAAAGGGAATGACCTCAGCCATTGTGAAATTTGTGCCTGTTTGTTCACCGATGGTGGTGGAAGTGGAGTGTGTATTTTGTTGGGGTGTTGTGTTTTTATTAATGCTAGAGCAGAATACAAAGCCTGAAAATGGAGCTAATTGCAGCGAAAACCTTGGATATGGTTTCAAGGTTAGGGATTCTAAAAGCAGGTGAAATGACTATTCCATTGAGAGACGGAGACTGACTGGTTGGAAGCCCGTTTGTGTGTTTTAGACAGTCCATTCCTAGTATATACACAATTGGTTTGCCTTTAGAAAAACGGGGGTTTAAAATACCTTTAGGAAACGGGGGTTATAAACCTGACATTTCTTTATGTCCTATTCCTATGCCTGAGCACGGCATGAAATGTTAGTGGGTGTTTCATCATGCCAGTTTTGGAAGCTTTTTGTCTCAAGTTTGTTTTTTCTGGGAAAGGAAAATGATGGGACCTGAACTTGGCTTCATTGAAACATCACTTAATTCAAAATTTTCATTCTATTGCATCGTTGTTTTCAGTGCATCAGAACATGCATATTACAACGCTGGTTATAATGAACTTTGGCTTAGAGCAAAGTCATTCTGTGGACGGAGTTCCACAGTCTGCACAGAGATTTCTATAAGACTGGTCTTAGTTCCCTACTGTGTACACATATGAACCCTTATAATTATGATCCAGAGGATTGCTTGCCCATTTTTAGTCATACAAACACTTGCAGGAAAATTGGTACTTTTATACTGTTTAAGGGCACATGAGAACAGGTTTTGACTTGCAGCCTTGTATTGTAAACAGTTTGACCATCCTTAGTTTTGAGAAGGTGGACAACCTAATGAATGGAGAATGAAAGTGAAGTTGTTACTTGCTGAGTCTGAGATGCCATATCATAAAGACTCCTTGCTGAATGTAGCGGACTCCACAGAGAAGTTAACCAGAGTAGGAAAGGGGAGGGAAGATGGGGAGAATTTCTTAAACTCAGCAAATGCCTTTAAAACTGGAAATGCCTCTAGTATTACTCAGGCACCCACAAGAAACCGAACCAACAAGGGGAAAGTGGAGCAGGCATGGGGGGGAGGGGGAAGTAATTTTAGTTGAGTAAGCAAAGCAATTATGGGGGCTTGTGTTATTTACAAGTGTCTGCACCATTCAAACACACCCATCAGTGGTTTTCACAAGATTGTGAAACAGTTTTGAAAGTTCTTTTCTGTGCGGCATTTTTATGTAACCCATTCTTTGCCTTTATTATATTTTCCCCTTAAATAATTTGCAATAGATTTAAATTCAGAACTGAGCCAAGTTATCTAGCCAATTGTGTGACCCCTCCCCCTTTGCATCTGATCATATTTATATATATAAAATAAACACACACACACTGAATTAGTTTAAAACTTTAAAAGGTTTAATTCTAAATCCTTGAAGACTCCTTAGGAATGCAGTAGCCAAAATCTTGACATGCTTACCGAAAATGAAACAAAACTATTCTGTAAATATTTTTTTATGAAACGAAAGCACCGTTAAAATGCTTGGAGGCATTGAGCTAGGCATAGAGTTGGAAGTCAATGCTGATGTCTGGGGCTTAGTGCATATAATTAATTTTTACATGCATCGTCCCCCATACAGTACTTAAGTTTGGACAAATGTAGGACGCGTTTGGGCCCGATGCTGTTCCCAGTGCAGTAGGAGAATTTTGCTATTTAGAGCAGGATTGGGCCCTTTTTTGGAGCGTCCTTAAAACTTTTGCACTAACTGCAAAAAGTAATTGTACTAGTCTCATGCTGCAGTCATTGTGCACAAAACACCTATTGACTTAAGCCGTGTGTGTGGAAAATTACAAGGAGACAGTGTCTCCAATATACAATGCACAGAAACGGGCACGTTATTCATGACGCTGTAAAGTTTATTTTATACAAGCTAACAAAAGCCAGCAAATCCAAAGGTGATGGAGGACTGAAGTGAGCTCCTTATCATTCACTGACATGCTTTGCCTGTAAGCATCATAGCTCCTCTGGTGATAGTGTAAGTAACCTTACCTCTATAATGCTAAACCACAGCCGTGAGTTAGAGCGGGAGCATCACCTTTTGATTTAATCCTTTTGGGTATATAGGTATGGCTGTGTGCCTGTGAGGGAGTATTCAGTTTTCTAGTTAAGAAAAGGGGAGGGGGAATGACTCGCTTCTAGGCTATAGGAACCTTTATAGTCTGTTGTGTAAATGTGTATTTTAGATACTGTGTGTGCGTAGTCTGTTGGTTCGACGATGACGTTTTCATGCTCTCTCTTTTTGTGGATTCTGGAGTGACTCTGAAACCCAAAGTGTGACGCGCATGCTTGTGAGCAGATCGGGCAGACAACGTCATTGGTGAGCGCCTTGGTAGCTATAGCAGTAGTACGACGCTTTTCCCTTGCAGCTAACAATCAATTATTTCTGTCCTCTTCAAAGGCTTGAAAAGTTGAGTGTTGTGTGTTGTCATGCTGATCTATTTAAGGAAGCCTTCTCAAGATCATTCGGTTTTATTGCACCACAGTGTGTGCTGTTTTTGATGCTGTCCTTGAGCACTTTCTGGGGCGGCCTTGATTCCGGTGGTCCTTGTGCCAATTCTCCATAGAAAATTTTTCTGGGGAGTCGATATTCAGGCATCCTAATGATGTGTCCAAGCCAGCGTATTTGGGCTTATATCCTCATGGCCTTGATGCTTATGGCATTTGACTTTTGGAGAACCTTCAGGTTGGTAATTTTGTCCTGCCAGCAGATCCTCATAATTGCACACAGAGAGCGCATATGGAAGGCCTTTAGCTGTTTGACATGCCATGTGTATAGTGTTCAGGTCTCACAGCCATAGAGGAGAGATGTGAGCACAAAAGAATTATAAAGTATTATTTTTGTTGAGAGGGTTATGTTGCAGGATTTCAGAACTTTGTTACGTAACTGTTCTAATGACCGAGAAGCTTTTAGACATTCTATATATTATAAAAAACCCTCCGTTCTTTCTGGGTTAAGGAGCTAGTTCAGGTCCGCAGAGTAAAAACACATGGTCATTCAGATAGTGCTGTGAGTGTACATAGCCCTTCACAAAATAGAATGAGATGTCCCCTGCCTTAAAATGTTTACTGTCTAAGAAGTGTTTGTGCCAAGTACTTTGCTGCTTTTTTTTTTTTTTAGATGTTTCACTCAGTTCATTACCTCCAGAATTTTAATTTTTGGTTTCAGTTCTTGAGAACAACCAGAGCACTATGGGCTATTCACTAGGTCATATTTGATTTCTCTTTATTTAAAAAAAAAATGGCCATGAAAGCAGTCTAATATACTTTGATTGGAAAAAATAGCTTAATAGAACAAAATGATTTCTGTGTAAAATATTTGATATATATAAATCTGCTTTCATGCCAGACTTTGGGTAGATCAAATTTTTACAAGTAAGTTATAAACACTAGGAAAACAGTGTACAGTTTAAACCATTGATAGAACCTTAAGTTTAGCAGCACTACTGGGCAGGATCATAAATTACCCTCCTTAACTATTTCATTCCTAAGGATCCCAGTCCTCTAAACTCAATATAATCAAGATTACTTTACCCACTACTGTAATTCAGCCACGGATGCAATCGCCGTTTAACAGCATACGGCAACATTTCACAGTACCGTAGGCCAGGAAGCGAAAAAATACAGTGTCCGACTTGAACTATACAGGGGTTGTGGTAGAGTAGATAGAACGTAATTACCTGAACTGGAATTCAGCCAGGATTAAGGGGCTATTGCTCCCACTCTTGTGAGAAGTGCCATGGGATTTTAAATGCCCACAAATGTTCCGTGTCTCAGTTTTACATCTGTGCTAAGATTGTTCTTCCAGCTGCACAGCTTTTCCGAGGCAAGTGACTACGGAATACAGAAAGATGTTTGCACACATGCTTCGTGGTCAACTATACAAATTCCCCCCCCCCCCCCCCACTCCCTTTGAATCCGAGAATAGAAGAATGAAAAACACAAAGGTCAATGTTGTGCAACTGAAGTCTGAAGCAATGAAATGAGACTTGGTCAGTTGCTCGCTATGGATGTGTGTGTTGGAGCACATTCCTCCAACTCTGCTAGCCTCTGCTTTTCCTTCTTTCTTATCCATTTGCTTCCTTTTTATGTACTTTTCCTCCCCAGCAGCACAGCCCTCTAATAAAATTTGCTTGATATTTAATTGAACAAATGACTTCTACTTTTGCCTATTCTTCCCTTTCATTGCCTATTTTACATAACCTAGTACTTATGTATTCAGAGACAGACATGGACTGAAAACATGGGTTGGGAGATAGGAACTCAAGTTTTATCCTGGCTCTAACACTAACTCCCTCTATGGCCTTGGGCAAGGCTGGCTCCAGGCACAGCTGACCAAGCAGGTGCTTGGGGCGGCCAAGGGGAAGGGGCGGCACATCAGGCTCTTCGGCGGCAATTCGGTGGAGGGTCCCTGTCCCTCTCGGAGGGAAGGACCTGCCGCCGAATTGCCGCCGAAGAAGAACGCGGCGAGGTGGAGCTGCGGCCGATCGCGGCTTCTTTTTTTTTTTTCCGCCGCTTGGGGCGGCAAAAACCCTGGAGCCGGCCCTGGCCTTGGGCAAGTCACTTAGACTTATTGTGTCTGTTACCAATATGAGAAATGGGCATAACTGGTGGTACTGTGAGCTTTACTGATGTGAAGCCCTTTGATTAGAAGTGCTGCATTAAGCCAGTGGTTTTCAACCTTTTTTCATTTGCATATGCCGAAAAAATTTGGAATGGAGGCGCAGACCCCTTTGGAAATCTTAGACATAGTCTCTGGACTCCCAGGGGTTTGCAGACCACAGGTTGAAAACCATTGTTCTATGGTAACGGCAACCTTTCGCGGACCCCTTTTACATAGTCTGCTGACCCAAAACCACTGCACTAAGATAACTATATTAGGAATTAAGTAGATGATGAGGAAGTTTATATTCCTAATAAAAATGGCAAAACCCACTAAAATTACATATCTAAAGAAAATGTTTTAAATATTAAGTTCACTTTAATTTCAAAAATATCCACTTTGATAAAGCATGCTTTAAACAGTATGCCCTGACCACATTTTAAAACACAAACAAACCCAAGACATTACTGATGAAATCAAATTTTGCTGTTGAAGTCAACGAGGCCAAGATTTCACTCTACAATTTTATAAGGCTTTTCCTGCTCCACTGCTGCTGTTTAAGGGCCTTTTCAGCAAGGAAGACGCTTTTCTGTTGACTGTTCTGATGAAACAATGAAATTGACTGTATACAAAGCGCTGTCACGCACTAAGTAAACTAACTGACGAAAAAGGGGAAAACAGGTTTTTGTTACCTTCTTTCAGTGGTAGTACACTTAGTTGTTACTTTTCATCACAGTAGGTACAATATATATATAATTTTTTTTGGACGGACAGAAACTTGCCCCCCATCTCCTCCTCCAAGTTGACAGCATTCATTTTAAAGGTTGGAATGTTTCTGTTGAAAAGGCAAAATAATTCAGTGTGTACCCCACATTTTATTGTTTGTTGAAATGCCTTTCCCTGATAAAATTTAATCACAAATAATGGTGTAAGTTCTCTTATCCAGACAGTTGTGGCTTTTATTTTTATGGTCATCATGCAAAAGTAGCAAAGTTTGTCACGTAGAAGGAATTTTCCCACTGATTTTTTTTTTTAAACAGAAGGAAAGAGCCTCTGGATATGTTAATATCTTCCACCTGGTATGGACTAGGAAGAAAATATTCTTCAGTCAGTGATTAATTTGTCACCGGGGTTCCTTGGTGACCAACGCAGAGATGTCGGTTCCAGGAGAAGTTTACAGAGCGAAGACAAAGCGTAATTTTCCATTGCAGACACTTGCGAAGAAGAGAAACATAAAGATCTTGAAAGCAATACACCCAGCATGAAGGAAGATTCTAAGTGTATCAGTCGCCAGCAAAATGACCAGGGAAGCATTCTACCTGCAGACTTCAATGAAATAAATTATATGGTATTCTAGGAGGGAAGTCACCTGATACCACTTGAGAGAGAGAATTCTGACCTGCATTAATACTCAGATTGATTCTCAATTCTCCTCAAAACTGCATGTACTGCAGGGAGACCAAATGTTAACGGCAAAGCGTATTTAGCAACTAAGGATTTTTTAAATTTTAGCCCCACCATTAAAAAAAGGGTTGATCTGAGATTTCTACTGTGGTTTAAATTAATAAATTAGGCAGAGGATATACCTACATCTATTGACAGCCAAAATCCGTACAGAGTTAAGATCACACCTGTATCTCAGGCCTGACCCAGGGCAACCTGCGCCTTCAAGGTGGCAGGAAGTGTTGGGTTGAGGGCTTAACTCTTCCTTTTTCCTCATGAATAGCCATGCAATGTTGTGTGTAATATGTAAAATATTGAATGTAATAGTGCAGAAAGTGAGTGATTATATTTTTTGACACAAGATCTTGCTTGAGTTCTTAGGTGGTCATGCTCACTTCCATTGCATGTAACAGAACGGAATAATGATCTGATATAGCGGAACCAGCAACATTCAGGATTTCTGCAGTATTCACTATTTGTGTTCTCAAAAGTCAATGTACATCTTTAAAATGTCTCCAACAGTGTATCACTGCAAATTTTTAGCTCTGCCTGGTGTGTATTGTTTAGTGGTATATTCTTCCAAAGAAAGTAGATGCTAATCCAGTCCTACGCTTCTCACTGGAGACGAGACGAACCTGAAATCTCCTGCATTCAGTGGTCATTTGGAGGAGGGAGAAACGTTATAGTCCATCAACAGCAAATTGCTGGAAGAGAAGTGATGGCTTTTTGCCATATTTTCCTCTTGAAATTCTAATAAACTCCTCCGTCAAAACACCATGGAAAAAATAAATGGATGAATGAAAACTTTTTTTCATATGGAAAAAAATCAGGATTTTGTTAAGTTTGTATCAGACTATGTGCTCTGGAGTGCTAGCACATCCCATTTCAAAGTATTTCAGAAGGGAAACTATGGAAAGAACATTATTTTCCATCTTCTCTGAAATGTGAGACAAGTCTGATAATGAGGAACAGTTTCTGATCTCCAAAACCTTTTCAAAGAGCTCTGAATTGATGGCAAAGTGCTGTTTAAGTGTCTTCCAGGTAGATGATTGTGCACACAAAGTTGAGTGCACATTTAGATGCAGTGTTGGAAAACATAGCCCTAACCAGTCAGTCTTGGTTAGTTTTATAACATGCTGACTGCAGAAGTGTACTCGTGTGTGCTTTAATGCTAGGGATTCCCAGTTACCTGGATTGTACAGTCATTTTTCCCCATGATGCATAAGCTCCCATTTGTCAAAGAATTGTAGAACTAGAGCTGGTTGAACTGGGGGGAAGGAGGAGGGAAAGGTATCTTACCTAAAAACAGGGAAGAATTTTCCCGCCCTAATTTTTCAACCATTTTACATAGAATGTAGAAATGGAAAAGATTGTGTATGTGACCTTACCCATTCAATAGCGGCCAGCACAACTGTTCCCATCAGGGTTATCTAGTGTTTTGCCCAATCTAGTTCAAACTGTCTTCAGGAATGGAGCCTTATTTCCAAACCTAAGTCCAAACCTATATGCAGCTTCTATGGCAAAATTCTCCCAACTGATTTGCCTTGCAAAGGGAGTATGTCCTGCACTCAATTCCCAACAAGGCACTTAACATTAGTATCGATGGAAGCTGTGTGTGTAGGAAGTGGGTGGAATATGCAGCAGAGGTCCTGGTATAAAGAGCAGCATTCTTTTCTCTCCTACTAGGGGGAATAGGGTTTACTTGAGATGGCTCATCAAACAGCTCATCAATAGCTGATGACAAAGCTGTAAGGGTAGATGATGTATTATAATGTTCCAGGTGCTGTACAGACATGTTTAAAATGTTTGGTCTTCTCCCCTTCCCCCAAATATCTACCTACATGCTTTCCTCTTGGGTTTGGGTGAAGGCATTTTAATAGCAATAACCTAAAAACCAGCTATAGGAAATGTTCCTATGCACACAATCCTGCCAAGCCAAATTCCTGCCACAGGACATCATCTGCCACTCTACAAGCAGACAAATATGTTTTTCTTGAGTCGCTCAGGCAGTCATCCCCCTATATGGAGATGAACTGCACTTCCTTCAGCTGGTATTAGCGCCACACTAATTTCTCTCTCTCTCACCAAGGGCTGACATTCACACCTGCTTCTGCATGGCATGTGTTCTTCCCCCTTTCACCCAACATCTCCTGTTGCAAAGACTGGTCCAAAGCCCAATCTACTAAGGCCACTCCCACAGGCAGCAACCCTATTAACCCCATAAACACAATCCCTTCCTCTAATGATAGCACAACCCTCTTTGAGCTTCCTTAAATGGATCATCTCTTCACTAAGCAAGGTGGCTGGGATTTGTGTCAGTACAAAAAGAAGATTGCTAGAAAATATGGCATGTAATGAGAATGAAGTGCTGGTTCTGCAGTCATGGGGAACTTTGATGGTTTAATACTCACGGTGCACATTCTTAAAGTTCAGTGCATGCAGGCTGCACATCAGGCCCTGGAACTATATCAGATTCCTTACAGATCCCCAAACTATTCAACAAAATAAATCACTTGCCAAGACTTATGGGCAGAACATGGTTCACAGATCAGAAATTAAGGAAGTAAATAGTTGGGACTTGGGCTATGAGAGCCATTTTCAAGTACCTTCCCTTACCGGTGCTCTTTATATTTTTAACGGCATTGTTTGCATGTTCAGAAATTCACATTTGTGCCTGCCATATCTGCATTCTTTTCCTTGCAAATATGACCTGGACAGTCTTGGATATTTGGTCCTGAAAGTCTTATAATAAGAGTAATATCTGCACTCATTGAGATCTTTGCGCTCAAAGATCTCAAAGCCCTTGACAAGTACTACTAACTAGGCCTCCCATCTAACCTGTATAGTAGGAGCGTTTTACTGCAGACAGGTCTGCATATAAAAACTACCTCAAAATTATGACCTTTTTTTTAATTTATTTTTTTTTTGAGGAAAAAGACTTCTTACTCTGACTGAGTTATAGTCTAACCTTTCTCCCAGATTTTGTATGTAAGAAGTGCTGCTCAGAGATAAGCTGCCCAGTACCAAAATATAAGGAGAACTACAAGCATCTGTCTGTAAAACAGTAATTGTCTTTCATTGGGCATGGTTGAATGAATGTGTGATTGGTGTAATGATTTTAATTCCTACTTCTTGCTTGCCTGGTATTTTTTAAAGTTATTTTTGAGTTGGGATTTTGGATGGTTGAGATAATGCCTGTGGACTTACCTGGGGCCTCAGATGCCTACAGGCCTATTGACTTTGGATCCATGGCCTTACTGAGCCTGAAATTACTGAAATGGGGAGGTTCTGCATTTTCATAAAAGTACTTAATCAGGCCCCATTTGGTGAACTCAGAAGAGTGCTCCATTTGATTCACCAAGAAGCTCCTAAGAGGAGTTCCAAGGGGGAGGAACCAGTCAGGCACCATCTTCAAATTGAAAGGAAGAAGCTTTTGCTGCAGCATCTGGCTTGCTTGCCTGTAATGGCTGCTAGCCTCTAACTATGCTGGCCACCAAGGGGTGGGAGTTTAACAATATGCAGTATTTAAGGCCTGTTCCACACTAACCCCCCATTTCGAACTAAGGTACGCAAATTCAGCTACGTTAATAACGTAGCTGAATTCGAAGTAGCTTAGTTCGAACTTACTGCGGGTCCAGACGCGGCAGGCAGGCTCCCCCGTCGATGCCGCGTACTCCTCTCGCCAAGCGGGAGTACCGGCGTCGACGGCGAGCACTTCCGGGATCGCTCTATCGCGTCTAGACAAGACGCGATAAATCGAGCCCAGAAGATCGATTGCTTACCGCCGGACCTGGAGGTAAGTGTAGACCTACCCTAAGATTAGATATGTACACACAAGTAACTTGTAGCCAGACAGCAACTCCATCAACATTAAATACTGGTGCCAGTAAGACCACTGGTTAGCATTTGCAACCACATACCAGCTTCCTGAGACTGAATAAAGCCACAAGAACCATGACAATCATCCTGCATAAGTATTAACCTTTTTTGGTTTTGTTGCATTTTCTAACCTTTCTTAGTAGAGGGACAGCTCTACCTCAGCATTTAGACTTCTTAATTCCAGCAGATGGCTAGGAGTGAGGGTGTGTGTGGCTAGAACCCACAGACTTAATTTGAGAATGGGGCCTATAGGATAATTCCTCAAATACCTAAAACAACCCTAGCTTAAACAACCTTGTTGTCTAGAAGATCACTCATGCATGTATTTATGGGTTAGGAGTTATGTCTTATCCTGAAAAATCATATTATTTTCACCTAGATTTGTCATTTGAATATTAAAATGTAACAAGCTGCATCGTCTTTAATTGTATGGGAATGTTTTATTGTAATACCTATGTTTGGGGGCTAGGGAAAGAGAAGGGATTGGCGGTCACCTAACCAGTACATTAAATTGGGCAGACTACCTTAATTGGCACCAGTGCCTGTAGGCTTAACGTTGGCTTCAGCCTGGGAGTGACTTGAGCGTCCCTGTATCAGATATTTGGTTGGAACAAATATATTGATTGACACTAAGCTTGATAATGCCTTATTGCTTTTTGACACTGATAGCTAAACAAGACTGCTGCCTTCCCAAATTACATAAAGAGTTATTGGTTTATCAACCTGGTAATTAGATTAGTTTGATTTGATATTAACCCACTTTCTTAATTTGAACGGTTTACATGTATTTTATCTTGTTGCTTATTTAGTTTGATTAATATAATAAATTAGAAATCTGTGTGGTTTGGATGTTTCTTCCCTAGACCTTAGGCCTCTCAACCTGAGGAACCTCCACAATAAATAAGAGGCCATGACCCAGCCTCAACATCATCCATAGAAGTGGGCTGGTGCCTGAACTCGAACGCTGTTGGTTTTTGAGGAAATGTCGACGTAGATATTGATAATTTCTTTCGATAAGTAATGTGGGTTCCAAAAGCTTTGTGGGTCTGGTGTAGTGGATATGAGCCAGTCAACCTAAAGGCTGACCAGTTCTCCATAAGAAGTCTATACTGTTCACGTTACACATAGGAAAAATGAGACTTGGAGATTAAGTGACATACCCAAGGTCACATCGCAAGACAGTGGTAGGGCTATGATTAGAATCCCACCCAAGCTCCTGCTCTAACCACTATATTGACTACTTCTGCTTTTTACCAGATGTAGTTATAGCAATCCCTAAATTAGTTTTCCTTGTCTATACACTTTGGAAACTACATTTTAATTAGCTTTTCCACATGACAATTCTCCTATAAGCCGAGTTAATAGAATTGATTGACTAGCTATTTTAATTACTGAGCATAGACTACATATCTACCAGAAAAACTTCTTCTCTCTGAAAAAAGTGTATTATATTTTGGCTCTTGGTTGAAACCAACCCAACTTTAATTTCACAGTTTGCTGCCAACAGCTGCCTTAGTAAGACAGAGCAGTTGTAATAAATGACATTTATTTAAAAACAAGAAAAATGAAAACCTAGTTCCAGCTGGAGTTAGGAGACTGAGCATATTTGTCTTGCATATAAAGCTGCCATCCACAAACATTTCCAATTATTTTTCATTTGTAATAATCAGGATCAGACTTTATTTTTTTTTAAGTATTGGGGAAAAGCACAGTATATTAGAAACATAGTTTCATTCAAAGGCCATTAGTTATTGAATCCTTTCCAAAGCCATGCAACTAAAAAATTTCAGGGAAGCTCACATAATAGTTTTAAGCATTTTTATGAACTATTTGGAGGAATAGTTTATGATGTACACAGTCAAGCTAGACAGACACATATATGCATCTATTACATTTACTCTTTTATTGTTGAAAACCATGCAGCTGATGAGCACTTTCCCTTTTTACCAGTGGGAATCTTGGTAGAATTATGGAACTGTATTTGCACATGGAAGAAATTAGTTCACACAGCCCACAAATAGAATGAACACTCTGAGCCCTATAGTGAAGTGCACACTGAAATATATTGCCAGACTAGCTCCTCTGTCAACATAGTCACACTACTAATATAACCAAGTCTCTGTAGCGCCCTATCATCCCAAAGAATCAACTAACCCTTGACTGACTCCGACTACACTCAGGGATCACTGGAGCCCCCGTGGGATAAAACCCAACTTGCTGTTTAACAATGCACAGGAACACTACACAACCGCTTAGGAAAGGACATTTGTCTCCAGAAAGTTTGAGGAAGGCAGAACATAACTACAAGAGAAGAATTTGGTCAGATTTGAAATTACCATCCTTACATCTCACCGTCAGGTCTTTAGCAACCATGAGTAATTAAGATGTTGGTTTTATGACTTATCTAAGAGATGGCACCATGTTTCCAGCAGCACCGTAAACCCTAATGCTATGCTGGTATAAGTATATAATACTTTCCTCAGAGAGATGTCTGTAAATTCCTCAGTGCATAGCGCAGACTCCTCAGAGAAAGGACTTGGTTTTGGTTGTCTTTAAAGTACAATGTACACATGGTGCTGCCATATGTAAATAACCCTACAGAATCACCAACACTACATAGGTAATCCTTGGAAGTTTCTCCATCCAGAAACTGAATTGGCTTACTCCTCCTTCAGCCTGGTCTACACTTAAAATTTATACCGACATAGCTATGTCGGTCAAGGGTGTGAAAGAAAAACAACCCTACGACCCTATATGCCGACAAAAGCCCGCTAGTAGAAGCAGCTATGTTGACAGAGCAGGGCTTGTTGACATAACCAACGTCATTCGGAGAGGTGGTGTTCCTACGCCGCCTGAACTCCTCCTCCTGTTAGCGTACGCTGAGTCTACATTAGGGGGTCAGCCAGCGTAGCTATGCTGACATGGGATTTGTAGTGTAGACATAGCCTTAGTTTGAGATCTCCCAGAATTAGAGTGGGTCATACAAAATCAGTAGTTGTTGATACCTGTGTTTGATATATTGACATGTGTCAAGACACTTTCCTATTGTCAGGGACTAGTTTTCAAACCAGCTTTAACTGGATCTATTTTTATACCCAGAAATTATGGACACACACAATTGCATCTGCATTTCTGACAGGTATGTATCTGATTTCTGGGGCAAGTACTTAGATATTTAAATTACATAAGTTTTGCCTGTAGTTATTTGCGTCTGACAAATGTGAGTGCAAAATCCCAAACTACGTTTTTAAAAAAATGTCCTAGTGTCCTGGGATGTACTTTCATATACACAAGGATTTACTGTCTGGCAGAGAACTACAAGTAAATCTCCAATTAATGTACATTATTTTGTGGATAGTACATTGGAAACACCACTTGTCTTTCCAAAATGTGGTTCAAGAGGTGACCACCTGCCACTTTCATTGGTTTCGGTGGTATTTAGCCTGCCTCTGGATCAGTCCTTGTAGATTGTACAAGCAGAGAGAATACCCTCTCATGGAGCTGAAGGTTGTTTGGATGTATTTAACCCATGGACAGAAAACTAGATTGTTATAATATCCCAGAAAAGGAGATCTCTCATTACCCTGAACTGCGCTCTTTTGGACTGTTTAGTATTGTGTATGCTGTAGCTATTCTATCAAAGCCAATAATTAACAGTAAGACATCTCTCTCTGCCAGCAAAATAAGCAAAAGTGTGTGTTTAATGGGGGTGGGGGGGGGAATAGAGGGATAGTTTTTGTGGGTTCTGAAAAAGCAGAATGCATTTCTAGCCAGGATTGGGTGGGGTGGGGTTAGGTATGGGGAGTGGGGGGAGAAATAATGTCTTCTGCAACGATGGCAATGCCTCACCTTTGTGTGGGGAGAAATATTAGATTTTTTTTTTTTTTTAAATGCATGTGTATGTATATAGAAAATACTTGGACCAGAAACCCTCAAAAGAACTGAAAAACACGAATCTATACAGCCAAAACAATCTATTCCCAACTCTACAATATTTACACTTAGATCTAATACACAGAACAGTGTGTAGAGTCCTTTTCAGACATTTGATCTATACTGTCCATAGTTCTTCTATATACACAAAGGGATTTACTGCTTTGTAATCAAGCTGCTCAAGAAAAATGTTGTCTTTATATTCACTGGGGATAACTGTAATAAATTAAAATGGCTTCCCATTAGCCCTCTGTACTTAGCTGAACCACTTAAAATTACTTTGGACTTTGCCCTCGTCTAACCTCTTCACCTCTGCTCAGGCATTACTGCTGCTAGGAACGGAGCAGCAGTGGTCCGAGAGCCTCACTTTTGTGAATGAAGTTACAAATCATTTCAGAGCTGGAAACAGAGCACCCAGCACGAAGTGACTTCTGAGTCACAAAGAAACATTTAGCAGCTTTAAATGTTCAGACACATTTCTCTTAGGCATCCTATTTGTGGACAGTCACTGTCATTCTAGATATCCTCACTGACAGAGGAACCCAGTAGTGGCAAAGTCCTGTACAAATTCCTTTGTTCTCTTTGTAAGGATACATGTGCAAAATGAAGATAATAGGCCTATTAACAAAATGCACCCTTTTATGGCAAAAATTGTTTCATCCTGTAGGGACAAAATCACCAAGTTACACACTTGCCTGACTGGTGCATAACTTCACAGGTGTTTAGTTTTTATTGAAATTTATTTAAACAAGCATACAAAAACCCATCATTCATGTGTGTGTGATTGGAAGGATGTAGTTTTGTCATAGTGTGAAGGATTCTATGATACCTGTTTTATCACATATTCTACTCTCCATTTTCTACTGGATACCAGACTAACATGTCATATACATACTGATTCAGAGGCAGTTGCACATGAATAAAGCTAGAGCCCTCTGCAACCGCAAACAGGAATCAAGGCTAACATGACACAGAATATGTATAGTTGTTTTGGATTATCATTTTACTTCAGATACAGACCGGTTAGACATGTAGAGATGAAAGGCAATTCAACCCCTTTCCCAAGTCCCTTGAGCCATCCTGGCTGTCTCTCTCTCCTCCTTATATTCTTATTTCTCAATTGAATAACCATTTTGTTATTTACATAGAACAAAACTAAAGTTGAGCTTTGAAAATGGTCCTAGAATATTTTATGGGGTAACGAGAGCTTCTAGGACTGCAGTTGTCATGATCTGAGACAGTGTCAGTGGGACATCAGAGTCTGCAGAGCAATACATAAGGCCCAAGATGCTGTGGTAGGGCTGGAGGAGACAGCTTCAGGAATAGATGTGGAGAAACAGATGAGGTCAACAGGGTTGCCAACTTTCTGATTTCTGAAAACCGGAGACTACAGCAGGAGCACTGGAACCTCCCCCCACCCTGCCTCTTTCTCACAAGGCTCCGCCCCCTACTCATGCTTTTCCCCCCCAACTCGCTTACTTCCCGCCCCCCCGCCTTCCTTGTCCCTCAATCCTCTCCTCTTCCTCCCCTGCCCACACCCCAGGTAGGCTTCCTCTGCTCTGGGTCTGTGATGGGAGCTGCAGACCCTGACACGGAGTCTGCCTGCCCATGAGATGCAAGTAGGAGGCAGCCCTAGCTGAGCAGGGGCTGACATGGGTTGATGACCTGGTGCCACCCCAACCCCCTTTCTCCTGCCCACCCCCTGGTAACTGGACTTTTGGTGTCTGGTCAGTACATCTGACCAAACACTGTACAGGTTCTCTTTCAACCGGGCTTTCTGTTTGAAAATCAGACACATGGCAACCTGCCTCGTAGGGTCCCTTGGAGTATCCCAACAAAAATATAAAAGGGGGGGGACACAATGGAATAGAGGAGGAAAGGTGATTATGAAAATCAAGAACTTTAAAACGATTGGTTTCATCTCAAAGATCTGACCAGATAAACCTGTTGTCAGTATCCTGGGAAAGGATGCTGTACAGTTTCAGAATTATGCTTTGCACACTGGCTAAAGTATGGGAGATCCTGTTTGCATCTGGCTGTTGAGCCAGCGCCCAGTTAACATCCCACCGCCAGGAGCTGTCACCTGAAATGGTATCACTTGAATTGAATAAGTCACTCGGGTCATGCTGTGCAGCTCTTGTGTATCCCCAGACATGAAACAAACTAGTCTTACACATCTGCTCCCAGAAAGCATTCTTTAAGATTGCACACTTCAGTATTCACACAGAATGTGGTACATTTTATAGACAGCGAGTGGATAAGACTCCAAAAATCCCCCAAACTCATATTACAGAGGCTATTAAACAAGCCAGACATGGATCTGAGCACACCCTTCAGGAAAAACATTCTCTTGTGTGAAAGTGACAAGAGAAGATTAAATATAAACTGCATTCAGGCAAAAGATTTTGCTGTAACCTAGTTTTCTAGGAATGAAGCCCTGGAAAAGGACTGTGTGACCCAGAAAGGAAAAGGTTTCAAAAGTTTTCTAGAATTCCCTAATCCCCACTCCTCATTTATGGGTTCAAAGCTTCAGTATCTTCTTCACTGGATTAGGGCTATCCAGTCAGAGAACAGAAATAACACCCTGTGACTCTTGACCAGTCATGACCAAGCACACAGCTCATATTTTGAGTTATTAATTTCACAGTTAAAGACAACTCAGCCTGCATAAATTTGAATGAACAAATAAATGAGGAAACTGCAGTCTGCCTGTGGTTATTTCACAGGAAGGAAAATTTATCAAATATTTGTTCAGAGCCATTAACTCTTAAAACTAGCATCATTAGCATTTTCTAGTCAAGAGGAAGCCAAGCCTAAGATTATATTGAGTGCTACAGTTTGGGTCAGGGCCTCCCAGAGGATTCAGGGGGCCTGGGGCAAAGCAATTTCGGGGGGCCCCTTCCATTAAAAAAAGTTGCAATACTATATTCTCCTGGGGGCCCCTGCAGGGCCCGGGGCAAATTGCCCCACTTGCACCCCATCCCCTACCCCCGGCAGCCCTGGTTTGAGTCTGTGGTGCCTTGGCAGAATTGTGTGAGGTGGCTAAGGGAATTTGCACAGAACTTGCCTGAAAAATATGACAAGTTAAGGCATTTGAGACTGTTTTTGGAGTCAGTATTAAACTACGATGGGCCCATGGGGCAGCAGGGGCATGACTGTAGGAGGTTGATGGGGGGGGGAGGGGAACCATGTTCCCCAGCATTTTGGTTTCTTTCAAAATGCTAGTACAGGGGTAGGCAACCTATGGCACGCATGCCGAAGGCGGCATGCGAGCTGATTTTCAGTGGCACTCACACTGCCTGGGTCCTGGCCACCAGTCCGGGGGGCTCTGCATTTTAATTTAATTTTAAATGAAGCTTCTTAAACATTTTAAAAACCTTATTTACTTTACATACAACGATAGTTTAGTTATATATTATAGACTTATAGAAAGAGACCTTCTAAAAACGTTAAAATGTATACTGGCACGCGAAACCTTAAATCAAAGAGTGAATAAATGAAGACTCGGCACACCACTTCTAAAAGGTTGCCGACCCCTGTACCTTCACGCACTCACTTTAAATATTGAAAGGACAGAATACCAAGTAAAGCTAATCACCCAACAAGTCTGGTAGACATTCTGAGAGAGAGAGTGTGTGTGTGTGTAACCAGAACATACTATTTCTAATGATTGCAGGAAAGCTCACACCAAAACACTCACTTGTGAGAGGGCCATCTGTGGCATTTCATAAATCAGACAGGTACTAATGGTGCTGTTTGGATACTTAACATCATTAGCAAGTTAATAATTTTCAGGACTCTGCTGTAATTATTTTATGGCTTTTGGAATGAAAGACAGTCTATGCTGCCTCTGCCATGCTGAATCCATCATGGGAGGAGTGTAGGGGAAATGGAGAGAAGAAATCAGACCTCATCCTTCATATTGCCTCAGTATTGTTCTTGACTGCAATCTTTAAAAAAAAAAAAAAGTAACAGCAGAGGCTCTCTGCTGCTTGACTCAATCAGCCATTTTTGAAGCCGACACACTCGGAGGAGGGATACTATTATTTGGCTCAGACTGAGTTTTGTTTGTTTACAGATCTCAACCTGGACACCGTGTACATTCATTGCTGGTGCTTCAATAATCTTTAATATTCTTGTCCAAGATGTTACAAATTTTGAAGTTCACAAAACTACATTAAAGTATTAAAGAGCAGAAATGCAGAGCTGAGTGTGAACAGCAGCGATGTCTACTTTTGATGATGATTAAATTTGAGGTAATTGTGGAAAGAACTGTGGCTTACCCACAAGAGTCATCCCAGTCTCTTTGCCAAATTCAGGATAATTATATTCAGCCTTTCTAGATTCCCCCTGGAGTTTTATCTGGACATTGAATTTTGTCTCAATTGTTCTTGGATCTGAAGATGTTGCAGCGTGCAGTGCTGCTAAAATGAGGGGAAAGTTCTGCTCCAGAAGGTGCTGAGTTCAAGTGTGACCCCTATATATAGCAAAAAGAAGAACAGGAGTACTTGTGGCACCTTAGAGACTAACAAATTTATTAGAGCATAAGCTTTCGTGGACTACAGCCCACTTCTTCGGATGCATATAGAATGGAACATATATTGAGGAGATATATATACACACATACAGAGAGCATAAACAGGTGGGAGTTGTCTTACCAACTCTGAGAGGCCAATTAATTAAGAGAAAAAAAACTTTTGAAGTGATAATCAAGATAGCCCAGTACAGACAGTTTGATAAGAAGTGTGAGCATACTTACAAGGGGAGATAGAATCAATGTTTGTAATGGCTCAGCCATTCCCAGTCCTTATTCAAACCGGAGTTGATTGTGTCTAGTTTGCATATCAAACTATAATATATGTTCCATTCTATATGCATCCGAAGAAGTGGGCTGTAGTCCACGAAAGCTTATGCTCTAATAAATTTGTTAGTCTCTAAGGTGCCACAAGTACTCCTGTTCTTCTTTTTGCGGATACAGACTAACACGGCTGCTACTCTGAACCCTATATATAGGTTTGTAGTGTATGTAAAATGTTTTGGGGTGTTCCTGGATGAAAGGTGCTGTATAAATATAAATGAGTTTACATTGCTTCCCCTCTTGTGTAACTCCTTAGTAGCTTTATAAGCAGAACAGGCACCGACAAAGCACAAATGTTTAACTCTCTTGCAGGAATTAAGTTGCCTTGTTTCACTCACTGGTTTATAGAAGCATTTCAGTTTGTTTTTTTCAATGCTGCAACACAGTTTGTGGGGGATGGATAGTGAGATTCAGTTTTATATTCACATATCAGATAAAGTGATTTGTAGGTGACCAGACCTACACTTAGATTTTCCCTTGACAGGTCCTTTTGCTTAATCATAATTAATCCCATTAAAACAATTCGGTTAATTTAGTAGCCAGTAGTCAGGTGGTATTTCAAGTGCTGCCATGTATTACACTAGCTCAGAGACCACCAAATACTCAGTTTTGTTTTGGATGAGTCACAGAACTCCATAAACCCACTGCGTAAATCTGCTTCAAGCCAGCTGTTAGCTTGGTTTCTTCAGTTCTCATGATACACCAGTGGATCCCAGTCACTTTCAAACTTGAACTAGTTCTAGTGCTTTGCATAGCACTGGTCACATTTTATAGAGCAGGATTAGAAATATATTGCATTGTGCTTCATAAATGACTTAAAAAAATATCCATGACTCAGCTTCGTTTATGGAAAAATCTGAGCTTAAGTTTTTGGTGTAGGAAAATTTAAGTGTCCTCAGCATCAAACTATTTTTTTAAGTCAGATCCCTGATTATAATTGCACATCAAGGGGTGTGTGAGTATTTCGAAGCAAATGGACCACATGGTAGGGTAGGAGGACAGAGAAATGCAGCTACTGCTGCTTTGGGTAGGTTTTATGTTATGTAAATAAACTGTTGTTCTGTTTTGTTTTTTCAAAGTATATATGTGCCATCTATAATGATAAACACACAGTCATGCCACAATGTTTAGTTATAATTAGGGCGATGTCTGAAAGAGGGAGATGTTTTTAAAACCATCTCTGTATAATTGTAGTCAGATTAGGGTTTTCTGCTTCCCTCTGACAGCACTCTTAAGGAAAGGATTCCCCAGCCCAGAATTAGGGGGAGCAAGAGGGTCTTTCGTTAATAGATTTGTTTGGGTTGGGAAAGGCTTCATGTGGGAATCCTCATTGTCTTTCTCAATATTTCGAAACATGTGCCTCCAATGTTATCCATTAACATTCAGGAATTACGCCAGGAACCAAACCCAGGATTTCAAGATGTCACTTGAGACCCATACCAGGAGCTCACATTAAATGGAACCAGTTCCCTAGTTCTAGCATCTGGATTCCAAACCTAAATAAACAACTATGAAATGAATGCATTAGTCGCTAGGCTCCCAGGGAATGAGAAACCTACAGATAGACCTACATAATCTTCCTGCTACCAGCGTATAAGACTAGCAGCTGTCCTAGGGGTTAAGACATTGGTTATGCTTAATATTTAGGCTTGGCAGAATTTGATATTTATTTTTTAATAATTTTAACAGATAATATCCATGTTTATTTATGTTTTTTTTCAATTTATTTACATTTTCACAGTTGCAGAAAAATATTTAATGACTGTAGATGTTGAGGTGCACAACGTTTTATAACCACTAAAACACAAATTGTCAACATCACATACAAAATATACAAAGTAAATATTCTTAAATCAGACTCTACTAAGTTCTTAAGCAGCACTTCTTTTACTTTGCCTAAATGTAAATTTAGATTGATGGAAATTTTTGTTATTGGTTTGTGTGTGTACAATGAAATTGATGTTTCCCAACATTTACTTTGTTTAGTTGAAAAAAAAATCGAATTCTTCTAAGTCTATTAATTTTCAACATGGAAAAATTTACTGATGCTGGAAGATGCACAGCATTTCTAAGGTCAATTCTAGACACATCAGATCAGAATGGTTGGGAAAGCAGACTTCGAAAGCCACAGGGAGATTTGAGAGAAAAATTTTGCTTTTATGAGGTGGCGGCAGAGGAGAGGGGAATGCAGTCTAGTGGACTGAGATAGGAGCTACGAACTCCTGAGTTTATAATCCTTCTCTGCCTCCATGTCTCTCTTTGGCAGACAGATTAGGAGAATGCACCTCCATCTGTAAAAGCATAATAAGGCACAGACACAAATGGACAGTCACCATGAAAATGCTATTGGTTTTGAGGCCCTTCATCTACAGTACTTATGCCAACCCATCAGTTTAGTATCTGAGAGTATCACAATGAATGTATATGCCATCACAGCATCCTTGTGAGGCAGGGCAGTGCTATTATCCCTATTTTACAGATGGGGAAACTGAAGCACAGAGAGACTAAGTGACTTGCCCAAGGTTACACAGGTAGTCTGTGGCAGTGCAGGGAATTGAACCTAGGACTGAAGTCCTAGGCTAACGCCTGAACCATTCATCAGGCTGCCGTTTCTGAATACTGCATTTTAGACCAATTGAGATGGCATAAAACTTTTCCCCAAAACTTTGCCCCAAATAGCATTTTGCTGAGGGTGCGTTTTGAGATCAGTGTTGAATGAGGAGTTGTTGGGAATCCTTGTAATGCTACAATACAGAGCTGTTAAAGTGGAGTAGGCTCAGAAAAGACTCTCAGATTGTATCTATTTCATTTTTCCCCCTTCAACTTCCTCATGTGAGTGAAACAGCATTAAACATTGTGCCTTTTGCTTTGCTTCAGCAGGATTGCCAAACCTCTACTCTTGCTTGGGGTGAGAGAGATGAATTGTTGTGCTTTCTTTTGAGCACAAGACCAGGTTTTGGGTCCTGGAGATTCCTGCTCAATGCTTAGCATGAGTACTGGTTAGTTTGCGGTGGCTCATGTCAGTGAAATACAGGGATAAAGAAAAGGTATCCTTGCACAATGCTTGCAGATGGACTAGTTATATGGTGGCCATTTCAGTTTAGATGTCAAATGTTAGTAGCCAAAAGGGATGGTTATTTAGTTCTTTTCCCTGTAGTGGTCAGGTATTACACTGCAAGGGGAACAAAACTAGGTGAGAGAAAGAAATCTAATGAGTTGGGGTTGGCATTTTATTTGTTTTATTGCCATGTATAATCCCTATGATGATTGCCTTTTTTTGTGCTGTCAAATTGTTACTCAACCATCAACACTGCACATGTCTTGGAGAACTTACTTCAAGACCGTGATGCCATAGATCAAAAATTTGAGATTTAAGTCTAGGGCAAGTCACCTTCCTAGTGGCAGACGGTGCAGACTTTCCCTCATAATAGCTAAGGAGAAGTTAGTTTGCATTTATCTGTTCATTCACATTCCCCACTGAATATAGAGGATGAAGCTTTTTCTGAAATAATTTGACCGGATACTAGAGAGCTGCCATTTTGCTGTACTTGCAAAGAGTTTTCTTGGATTGCAACTACTTTGGAGACTGGTGAATGAATCTGTCTGTTCAGGATTTTGAATCCCTTCAGCCTTGGGTTTGCAAGTGATGGCTGACTCCAGTTGATCTGGCATTGGATCCCTGACAGGTAAGCGACAGCAGGCCTCACAGATGATGAGCTTCATTGCCAAAGACTATGTTGAAAGCTGAAACAGCGTTTCCAAGGATAGCTGTTACATTGATTGGTAGGTGGGGCAGGGAGGAGAAATCTTTGAGGAACCAGAAATGGGCTTTGAGATGAGGATTCTAGGGCCCCATACAAAGCTAAGTTGCTCAGGGCCCCCAGATTCAGCCTTGCACAGTGGGGCTTTGGCTTTCTGCCCTGGGTCCCAGTGAGTCATGCCACCTGCATGGTGGACCCCCTAAAACCTGCTCACGGGCCCCCAGCCCCCTGGTTGAGAACTGCTCCTCTAAAGGTAATAATCGTTTATAGTCATTATTGCACATGACTAGATTGGACAGTTTTGCTTTGCGAGTTTATTAGAGACAAAGGAAGGAATTGGGATGCAGTTACTAGAGGATTTAAGTCAGTTTGTTTAAAACAAAGAAGTTCTGCCTGCCCATGGAAATGCCCTGCAAGTATGTGCCAACGCATGCTGTAAAGGAGGTTTTATTGTGCTTCTATATTCCTACAAGCAATGGCTGCCTGCAAGGATTATTCCTGCAACAAGTACAAACAAAACAGTGAGGGTTTCATAGTTACCGTTGAGGATCAGACAGACATATGCATGAGCCTCAATACTTGAGGCCTGCTTTGGAATGTGCCTGCAAGGCTCTGCTATTCTGGCTTTGGTGGTAGCCCAGATTCAGGGTGAAAAACCTTCTGCACCGCAGGCCCCCATTTCTGACTTGTGCCCATCTTCACCTGGCAGCCAGAATTTGAGCCCTTAGGAGACAACATGGGAATTTGGGATGGAATATAGAGCTGTCATTCTGGAGGTCCTGGTGCAAATGTACAACAGATTAGTAGTGAATGAAAGTTATCAGATAGTCTGGTTGTCCATGTGAAATAAACTGGTGGGATCAGTCCTGTTCCAAGCAGATGTCCACATCACAAAAACCACCACCCCACTCCCCTGCAATGAGCATGGAAAATAACTGGAGAGCAGTGAAAAAATACTGAGAGCAGACTGAAAGACTTGCACTGTTGTCAGTTCTAAAGATGTTATATGGATTTTTAAAAGAACATCAGTCTCCACTGGTTCAGCACCATCCATCAGTACAACATTCCCTTGTAAAGAACTCCTGAAAAGAGAGACTAATTCAGACCTATGCGTTCTCTTTGTTCCATACAAATCTGTATTTTCTTTGAGTAAACCCAATCCACTGTGAATTGTGATTCTGCACAAAGGTTTGGTTGGCTAACAGCCAGCTAGAGGCTTTCTGTAGGTTCAATTTGGTGTGGAAGTGAAAGTGAATATCTGCTGCCAAAAGGATGGTTTTCTTATGCGCTAGACTTCACTAGTGACCTGTATTCTGGTAACACCTTTTGTCAGAGAAACCTAGTAGCTAGTAATAAAATTCCTTGGGCTAAGTGGCTAAACTGCCAGCACCTTGTCTGTTACTGTAATTGAGAGCTGTAGCCTCTTCAAACATCATTTTGGTTACTGCTTTGCGTTCTGTTTGTAAGATGCATTGTTGGCCTTTTGCATGGGGAAAAGGTGGAAAAAGAATAAGAAAGCTAATTAAACTATTTAAATGCAATCCTTACAGAAAAGAACCAGTTCAGGTGTTTGTATCCCTGCAATCTTTGTAGGTTATTCAGATCCTCTTTGATTTTGTTTAGTAATACCACCTTCTGGAAGTACCATTCTTTATCAGAACGGACTTTACAAAGAGGAACAGGCTCAGTTGTGTGTACTATGTCAGCCTGGAATATTTGTTGTTGGTTTTTCTAGTTTTGTCCTCTCCTTTTTGGATCTTCTGAGCTTTGGCATTTAGCAGTGGTTGGGGCAGTAGTGTCACTGCAGACTGTGCCCCAAGAGCTCGCTGGTTGACACTATCATCAGTGATCAGGCCGGTGAAACCTTTCCCGGGTACGTTAAGAATGAATTTAAAGCTCACTGCTTCCTGATTCTGCTCTCACCAACACCAACTTAAGGCCATGTCTACACTGCCATTTATGTTGGTATAACTTATATCACCCGGGGGTGTGGAAAAAAAACACGCACACCCCTGAGCAACATAAGTTACACTGCCAATTATGTCAGTGTGCCTAGTGCTATGTTGATGGGAGAGCCCTCTCCTGTTGGCATAGAACATCGGTACAGCTGTGCCACCATAAGGTCTCTCATGAAGACATAGCCAATGAAATAATTTGTTTGGCTGCTACTCCAAAAACTGATGCGAGATCAGTACAAGGCCCATCAGAGACGCAATGTGAATCAAACGGCTTCCAGTGAGTCACTATGGGAAGAACAGCACGAGGGGAGCTATTGATCTAATGGAGCTCTCCCCACCAAACACACAGTTGTGTTATGCTCTACTTGTCTCTGCTTACACACGATGTGCTCGCTTACAAAGGAAAGAATAGTGCATTGTTTTCTCACCTCCCAATATGGATCAAGGCAATCCCATTGTAATGCCAGGTGACCATCACCCCACTCATGCTCCAGAATTCTGCCACTGACAATACCGGCACTAATAAATATTTGTTTTTGCACGGCTACATATTCTAGACAAGACATTCACTTAGGTAATGAAGTTCTGATTTAAAAATAAGAATTAGAATGGATGGAAGCTCCAAATGAAAGGATGGAAGCTCATGATTAGGGCTACAGGTTTGTCATGGTGATGAAAAAGTCATGGATACTGTGACTTCCATTCCTGAAGGCAAGCCTGACTGGCCTGGTGAGGAGGGGAGAGGGGGTTGGAGAGCAAGCCCACCATGCACTCATCCTGCAGCGGCAGCTCCTGTGTTTCATGTTGCTGGGCTTGGCTCCCTACTCCAGGTGTTGCAACCTGGTGCATGGGGTTGCAGCGTTGCTCAGGTTTGGCTCTGCCAACCCTCTGTGGGGCACAGGAGCCATCGCTGCCAATGCTGAGGTGAGTGCAGGGCAGGCTTGCGCTCAACCCTGGGACCGAGCAGCTGTCACTGTGGGGAGCAGGATTGCTTTCCAGCCCCACCCTGCCCACCCCAAGGGTCTCCCCTTCTCACCGAGCTGGAATTAGAGTTGCGGTAGTGGGGTGGAGGGTGTTGCTGTGGGTGGTCACTGCCCCCTTAGTGGGGCAAAGAGGTGGTGGCAATGGAGCAGGATAATGACAGTCTACTAGGACAGTGGTTCCCAAACTTGTTCCACCGCTTGTTCAGGGAAAGCCCCTGGCGGGCCGGGCCAGTTTGTGTACCTGCCACATCTGCAGGTTCAGCTGATCGCGGCTTCCACTGGCCGCAGTTCGCTGCTCCAGGCCAATGGGAGCTCCTGGAAGCGGCACGGGCCGAGGGACGTACTGGCTGCCGCTTCCAGCAGCTCCCATTGGCCTGGAGCAGCGAACCGCGGCCAGTGGGAGTCGCGAGTAGCCGAACCTGCGGACGTGGCAGGTAAACAAACCGGCCTGGCCTGGCCCGGCCCGCCGGGGGCTTTCCCTGCACAAGCAGCGGAACAAGTTTGGGAACTACTGTACTAGGATTTTGAAGGGCATTTTGTGTTTAAGTCGAAAGTCATGGAACAGTCATTAAACCTGTGACTTTTACTAAAGTTACCATGACTGCTCCACGATTTTGATAAGAATGCCATGACAAATCTGCAGCCCGACTGAATTTCCTGTGAAATTGCAAGCCTGATATGCATGCATAGTTGCCAGTATTGCATGCCCAAACAGTGTGTGCAAATGGACAGCTAAAGACCCAGCATTAATTTGTGCACACAATTCCACTCAAGTGTGCAAATTAGGCAAGCGATTTTTGCATATATGGTTCTAATTAATCACAACAATTCTGAGCTAGGTCATATGCAAATTGAGGAAGAAGTGATTAAATGTCTTATACAAGGCCACTAAGTTGGTGCAGAGCTGCGCATAGAACCCTGGAGTTGTTCTGCTGTAGACTTCTCTGCTGTAACTTCTAGATAATGTGTCCCTCCCACAATTTCTGGTAACCAAGTAGTGTTCTATCTGGCCCAGGATATGAAGACCACAGGGAGGATTTTTTTTTTTTTTTTTTTAAATAAAGAAAAGAGGGTGGTGCACTCTCCAGCTCAAAGACCACATGCTCTCTTCAAATAAATAAGAATGGTTGTGGCAGAGAAATGTTGGAGGTTCTTAGCGTGGATTTATTAAAAGTTTAAACATTTCTTCACAGAATTCAGCTGAATCCAAACTGCTGCCCTGACTCAAAGCCAATACAAAAGATACTGAGAAATAATCTCATTGAATTTTAGGAAACACTAGGAGATGAATGAGTCCTTGCTCACTTACTGTAAAATTATATATATTGAGAGTGGAATTCATGGGTCTTAGTGAAGGTCAAATATTTTAAATCAAAACAGTGAAAGCAAATTTGAATAGCTTCAGGGCTTGCCATTCAAGGACAGATTAACTTTAGCTCCAGGACTTGCACTCTGAGGGACCTGCTGGGTTATTTAGTAGTATATACACCTCTACCCCAATATAATGTGACCCGATATAACACGAATTCAGATATAATGCAGTAAAGCAGTGCTCCCGGGGGACGGGGGGAGGAGACAACTGTGCACGCCGATGGATCAAAGCAAGTTCGATATAACACGGTTTCACCTATAACGCGGTAAGATTTTTTGGCTCCTGAGGACAGCGTTATATCGGGGTAGAGGTGTAGTACCAACTGTATCCGAATTCATCTTGAAAGCCATTGCTATGAAATAGCATACAAAGCTTTATCCACCAGGGTCATGACTAAGGATGTTCAAAGCAGGGAGGGAATGAAAGGTAAGGCAATAGGTCTGTCTAGTTTGAATGGACATGATAGCAGATTTTCTAAGCACTAAATCCATGATTCACACAGAACAGTCTACATTTTTGTGCACTCACTATTACAGTAATCCTTAACAGTAAAACAGCAATTTCATCCAAAACATTTACAAAGATGGATGGAAGATTATGCCCATTTTACAGGCAGGGAAACAGAGGCACAGCGAGGCTAAATGACTTGACCAAGGTTACACAGCAAGTCATCTGCAGAACCAGGACAGGGATCCAGGTTTCTTGACTCCCAGTGGAATGGACTTCTTTAGTCTTGCAGAAGTGGGAGGAAAGAATCCTTCCAAACAAAGGTCAAACAGCCTCCAGGAGAATCACCTGCCTGCCATACTATTCTCAAACTATGAAAAGAACTTTACCTTCTACTGCTCCCATGAACATGCTTAATCAGCAAATACTCAATGCACTTGAACCACAAGTTCTGATTTAGTGACGCTTTAACAAAGACCACAGCAAGGAAGCCATGGGGGGCGGGGGGAGAAAATCAGACTATTAACAGAAAATGAGCAATTAGGAGAACCAGCTTTTGGGAGCTAGGGGTTTATACTCCTTGCTATTCCATAATATATTAATGGACTGCCACAATTTCTTCACATGAACTGAGGGATGGGTAAGATGCATAAATTCCAGACTCCTATTCTGAGTCAAAACAGTACAGGGTCTTTAGACACACTATTAAAATGCAGTAGATTGTACTTGCTGTCCCTGAATGTAACTCAGTTTTAAAGGCACTACCGTATCTGGCATTCCCCTTGGATATACAGGGCATCACCTACAGCATCGACTGTAAGACTAGCATTAGGGGTTTCCTTAGCCAAAGTAGAGTATTAGTAAGTGTAATGGTACATCTTACCCCTCTGGCACAGAGATGAATCCACTGTCTCAGATTGCCCTTCAGGATGGTCTTCCCCAGGTTGGTAGGATGACTTAACCCTCTCACCAAACTAAAGTCCTCCTGTGACAGCGTTGGAGATGACCCCGTCCAGTGCTGGGCAAGTGCGCCCCATCACACTCCTAAACCCCAGTCAATATACTTGCCCTTCTTAGCAGGGGAGTGCGGTCCAATGGCCAGAGTCAACAAATTGGTCCCTGTGAGCAGGGCAGTAAGGCCCAGTGGCTATAGTCAGTAAGTTAGCCCCAGTGAGACAGGGCAATGCAGCCCAATGGCCAGCATCAATAGATTCACCCCTGTTTGCGGGGTAGCATGGCCTAGTAGCTACAATCAGTACAATCACCCCTGGGAGACAGGGCAGTAAGGTTTAGTGGCCAGAGTCCACGGGATCACCCTTCTCTGCAGGGCAATGAGGCCTAATGGCTAGAGTCAACGTATTTGCCCCTCAGAGCTGGGCAGTACTGCCCAATGGTCAAAGTTAATAGGTTCGCCCCTCTTAGCGAGACAGTAAGGTCTAATAGTCAGTCTATAGATTTGCTCTTCTTAGCAGGGCAGTGAGGCCTATTGGCCAAAGTCAGTAAATCCACCCTGGTTTGCAGGGCAGTGGGGCCCACTGCCCAACATCAATAGATTTGCCCCAGTTGGCAGGGCTGTAAGGCCTAGCCACCAAAGTCCATATATTTGCCCTTCTCAGCAGGGCGGTAAGGCGTAATGGCTAGAGTCTATGTATTTGCCCCTAATAACTGAATAGTTCAGCCCAATGGCCAAAGTCAATAGGCTCGACCCTCTTAGCAGGACAGTAAGGCCTAGTAGCCACAATCAGTACATTTGCCCCAGGAAGACAGGGCAGTAAGTCATAGAATCATAGAATATCAGAGTTGGAAGGGACCTCAAGAGGTCATCTAGTCCAACCCCCTGCTCAAAGCAGGGCCAATTCCCAGCTAAATCATCCCAGCCAGGGCTTTGTCAAGCCGGGCCTTAAAAACCTCCAAGGAAGGAGACTCCACCACCTCCCTAGGTAACGCATTCCAGTGTTTCACCACCCTCCTAGTGAAATAGTTTTTCCTGATATCCAACCTGGACCTCCCCCACTGCAACTTGAGACCATTGCTCCTTGTTCTGTCATCTGCCACCACTGAGAACAGCCGAGCTCCATCCTCTTTGGAACCCCCGTTCAGGTAGTTGAAGGCTGCTATCAAATCCCCCCTCATTCTTCTCTTCTGGAGACTAAACAATCCCAGTTCTCTCAGCCTCTCCTCATAAGTCATGTGCTCCAGACCCCTAATCATTTTTGTTGCCATTTTTGTTGTCCTAGCAGCCAAAGTCAGTTGGGAAGGGGGTTGCCACACACAAGGAGGGGGAGGCAGCCCTGGTGTGGGGGGGTCCAGGCCCTCCCTCTACACTGGACTCCAGCCAAAGGCCCTGGTAGCAGCAGGGCCACATGCCACTGAGTCATTGGGGAGTTTCTGACCAAAACACGCTGACTTAAAACACCAGCTCACTAACCGAACCACTATCTAATTCCCCTGGGCTGCTTCCGACCAGTTCCCATTGCTACAGTCCAGGCATCTCTACTGTCCCTGGCAACTCCTGACACACCAGGGTCCTGTAGGTGCCTTCAGGGGATCTCTGGCTTCAGGGGATCCTCAGCTGGAGCCAACGGGGCACATCCTTCCTCCCCAGCAGTCAGTCCCAATTGAGCTGAGCTGCTCCCTCTTATACCAGTGCACCTGGAGTATGCCCAGTAAGGTAAAGGGGACATGGCTTCCTCAACCCACAACCCTTCTCCTTCCAGTGTGGGGCAAGTGTTCCTCATCACACACCCTTTCCAGGGCAAGGATGAGTCCAAACCAAATAAAACAGCCCTCCCCAGGCACAATAGTCTTTCACCCTGAGGACCTGTCCTGGTCTCCTCCTTTGTAGCAAGGGAATAAGGAAGACTTTCTCCCATCCTCTCCAGAAGCTCTGGCCTTGGGGGCCATAAGCATCATCAAGCCTCCAGGCTACACCAACACTATTTCCCTAGGTCTTTTCCTTCACACCTCCCCAAGATCTTTCTATACTCTGTCTTCACAGGCCTTTTCCAGATCTCTTTTCTTCCATCACTCTCTGGGTTGGAGCTGGAACTTCCCTGCTATCTTCTACCTCTGTAGAGGATCAGGTGCTGCTTATATTCCCTACAGCTTTTTCCCAGCATGCCTTGCTGGGAGGACTACAGATCCCAGAATGCCAGTGCTTTTAAAGGGCCAGAATTTGGAGCAGGGATGTGCTGGATTAGGCCTGCCCTTAAAAGGACAGCCCTATCCTGCCTCAGTAGTTGGGTGGGGTAGCTGCTGACTCTGAAAACTGCCAAAAAGCAAGTCAGATGCTTTAAAGATATTTTTACAGAACAAGTCCAGTGATATATATCTTTTTGACCAAAAAATTTCATAAAATGAATAAGAGGACTTGCACTAAAGAGCTAATTTTAGAGATACTGTGTTTTCTGTGTTTTACAGAAGCATTAATGTAGGCATAGAGGTTGGGTGAGTTTCCCAAGGCTACACAATCAGCCAGTGACAGAGCTGTAAGCAGAAACTAAGTTGTGACACCTTGTTACCTTGGGCCATCTAGAGGAATGTTCTGTTTTGTTACTTTCCTTTTGTAATAAATTGTTTTATTCGAGGTTTTGGACAGATTTCTGATAAAGCCACTCTCAGGCTAATGATGAAATCCACAATGACTTTCATAGGTGATAAAAACTTTTCCAGTACAACTAAGAAGAAACAGGCCCAGAGGTGGATTATAGTTTTGTGGGGCCTTGGGCCAGAGCAAGTGGGGGTCCCTCCCCATCCCTTCTGCCTGCAATTCCCCCACCCTCGCCTTCTCTGCGCTCTTGCTGGGCAAACTCCCTTGGCTTGGGTGTAGGGGCTTGTCCTGCCCCCCCCCCTGCCCTGCCCGGCGCTCCTGCCAGGGACTGGGGTGGGGGCACAGGGGTTTCCCACGCCCCGACCCAGTTGCCCAGCAGGAGCAGTGGGTGGGCAGAACGGGGAAAGCCCCTGCGCCCCAACCTTGCTCCCCAGCAGGAGCAGCAGGTGGGTGGAATGGGTCGGGGAGTGGAGGTGCTTATTTTTCTGGGCCACCCCAATTGGCTGGGGCCCCATCGGTCCAGTGGCTAGTCCGCCACTGAACACGCCAAATCACCAGCATTCGTGATTTGTCCCAGTAAGCACCAAGAGCAGGAACTATACCTGGACAGGTTATCTACCCTAGCATTTCCCCCTAAAATAACCCACCATTACTACCCCTAGCAGGTCTGCTCCACCAGTGGGAGCAATCATGGGAGCACTAGGGTGACCAGATAGCAAGTGTGAAAAATCGGGACGGGGGTGAGGGGTAATAGGATCCTATATAAGAAAAAGACCCAAAAATCGAAACTGTCCCTATAAAATCGGGACATCTGGACACCCTAGGGAGCACAGACCAGCCACAGATGTCTTAAAGCACATCTAGACAAATGGGCTGAGATTTTCAAAGAATCTGAAGGGAGTTTTTTCCTCAGCTCCCACTGAAATTCCCTTTGACTCCTTTGAAAATCTCAGCCATGGTGGTTAAAATTCTGGCAGCAGCCTATGTATACTACTGTTTGGTATGTCACTGACTTTCTTTAACACCTCACATTTATTTAACATTTAATATATTTATACCATGGTTTTCTATAACTTCTACTATGTAAGATCCGCCACCCTTAATTTCACTAAAGCAATTTGACAGGCACTGCATCAAGGATTATTCAAAACAAACTGATGTTTGCATTTCTGTAGCACCTTTCATCCAAGAATCCTGAAGTGCTTTACAAACAAGTAACCATTCCAGCATCCCTGTAATTCAGGGAGATATTACCTCCATTTCACAGAAGAGGAAACTGAAGTACAGAAAGGTGATGTGACTTAGCCAGAGTCGCACAGAGAGCTTGTGTCAGAGCCTACTTATCTTGAAGCCCATTTATTCACTTTAGCCACAAAATTGCCCTCCTTCGTCAAGCTGTGTTGTGTGAATGGGAAGAAGTTGTAGAGCATTGTTCCTGAGAAGCACTCAGCGGAATGCTCGCTTGAAAGCAACATTTTCTTCAATAATTACTGAGTGTGCTTCTTAAGCAGCTGCTCTATATTGGACTGACAGCATGTACCACACCTTCCCCAATATTGCTGCAGCAAATACTTGTGTTTATTAAACAGCACGGTAAATAGGTCCATAGAAGCAGGGTAGATTGCAAGAATGAAATGAATCTGCCTTGAATTAGGTTAAAGATACACTGCAGCCTTTGGGGGAATGTGGCTCTTTTTCTTTATTTTTATTTGTACTAGAGTGGTAACTAGGGGCCAGGGGCTGCTTGTGCACATACCTGTGTAAGAGATGGTGCTTGTCCAAGGGATCTACGATCCAAAGAAACAAGACACACGATGAGAAGAAAAGATAACAGAGGTGAAGAACTTGTCCAGTATCATAGGGCTGATCAATGGCACAGTAGGGAATAGAACCCAAGTTTCCTGGGTCCTAGTCTAATGCATGAGCCACTGGACTACACTGCTTCTTAGTGTAGACTATTATATACTCTCTCTTGTATAAGAATAAACCTGCCTTGTGTTTAGTTTGGAACACCTCCCTTTCTCATATGCATTCTTTTCTGTGGGTTGATGAACAGAGGTGCTCTATATTTTGAGCAAGTGTGTTCTGCTGCTTTCCTTTTTCAGTGCAAACTGCCATGGGAAATCTGCATAAATGATGCATCATGAACATGTGAATCAAGAGTTGTCCCTTTGGAGCTGGCTGGTATGAATGGTTATGGGTAACCTGTGCACATTCAAACCCACAACAAACCTAAGCTATCATCTGAGAAGAAAGGCGGCCCTCGGCACTCCCTGCAGCGGGCCTCCCTTCCCCAAGGTAAAACATTCTGACACCAAACTTCCTGGAAAATGTTTCACTTTGGCCTTTGTTCCACCTAATGGCCCAACTTTCACTGAGTTACACATTCTTCATTCCTCTTGGTGCTCAGAAACCATCCAGCCCCGCCCCCCCTCCTCCTACTCTCAATTGCCAAAGTAGCCAAAGGAAAATTGAAGTTCTACTACTATTGTTCTGTTTGCAAACAAAAACTCAGACCCCCTGGAAGGAGCACACATCTGGAAACGGGTTCTCTCTGTACAAATAATGTGCCTAACTTCCCAAAAATGAAAAGGCTGCTCCATCTATTTACCCTTCCTCTGTGGATTTTCTACAGCCAACCCTAGGGACCTTTCACTCTCTCCTCAGCTCTCTCTTCCCTCTTCTTGTCTAGTGCTGGCTTCTTTTCTGTACCTTCACACTGTCTCTGTATTGCTGCTGCAAGAGCCTTCTCCACTGCACAGTCTGCCATCTCGAACAGCTTTTCTATGCCTTTTTGACTCTATTAACTCTCTTTTTTAACCTATTTGCAGATGAGATTTGTATAATCTCATGCCTTGTCCAGCTGTATTTGGGACTCAGACACAGATATCGCTGTGCTGGTGCGAACAAACCCCCAACCATAGACAAGGAAAGTTGTGATTTGCACTGGCTGAGGTCACTTGTGCTTGAAATGGAGGTACGCTCCTGAAATCACAGGTTTAATTGTCTAGATTTAGGGATTGCTCTGGTGAAGCTGCACTGGATTCTGGCTCTGCATGGCAGAATCGGGGCTAATCACATGTATAGAGAGGGCCTCACTTCCCTAAACTTCTTAATTTCTCTCTTTTAGTGTGATTGCTTAACTCTGTGAAACCTTAAAAGATACATTTTAATGAGAGGGGTAAGGCACCAGTCCTGCAAACACTTACACATGTGCTTAGCTTTACAGCCATATGTAGCTCTGTTGACTGCAATGGGGCTTAGCAAACATTTTGTTGGAGGGGGTCAGAGTACTCAGAATCTTGAAGGATCAAGTCCCTGATGTTGAACCCTGTGTTATCCAGTACTGCTCCCTCACTGTGCTTTGTCCAAAGGATGAAGGTAACACCCAGGTTGAAAAGGGACCCTCGCGGCTCCGATCAGCACTGCTGACTGGGCCGTTAAAAGTCCAGTTGACGCTGCTGCCGGCGCAGACGGGTTGGCAGGCTCCCTGCCTGGCTCTGCGTGGCTCCTGGAAAAGGCCAGCATGTTCTCTGGCTCCTAGGTGAAGGGGTGGTCACGAGGGCTGTGCGTGCTGTCTCCACCCCGAGCACCGGCTGCACAACGATTGGCCGGGAACTGCGGCCTAGGAGTCAGAGGGACATATTGCTGCTTTCCAGGAGCCACCTGAGGTAAGGACCACTTGGAGCCCGCACCCCAACCCCGGCCCCAGCCCTGAGCCCCCTCCTGCCCTCCAAACTCCTCGGCCCCAGCTCGGAGCCCCCTCTTGTACCCCAAACCCCATCATGCCCAGCCCGCATCCCCAGCTGGAGCTCTCACCCCCTCCCGCACCCCAACCTCCTGTCCCAGCCTGGAGTCCCCTCCCACACTCCGAACCCCTTGGCCACAGCCTGGAGCCCCCTCCTACACCCCAAAACCCTCATCCCTGGCCTCACCCCAGAGCCCACACCTCCAGCCAGAGCCCTCACCCCCTCCCACACCTGGCACCCCAATCCCCACCCTGGTGAAAATGAGTGAGTGAGCGAGGATGGGGGAGAGCGAGTGACAGAGGGAGGGGGGGTGGAGTGAGTGGGGGTGGGGCCTCAGAGAAAGGGCAGAGGATGGGGCAAGGGTGATTTGTTTTCTGAGATTAGAAAGTTGCCAACCCTAAATTAAAGAAATGAAGAAGAAACAGACAGAGTCCTCTTTACACAGTCACAAATGCAGGTTTAGCCAACATGAGCGCTTGGGACGTCCAGTGAAGAACACGTGCCTGCAATAGCAAAGGCCTTGTCTACACTGCAGAGTTTTGTCACCAAAAGGCAGCTTTCGGTGACGAAACAGTGGAGGTATACACACTGCAATGCCACTTTTGGCAACAAAACTCTTCAGTTTTGGTGACAAAATAAAAGCTCCTCGACGAGAGGCATAAAGTTTTTTGCGGCAAACCTAGAGTGACAAAGCATCAGTGTAGAGGCTGCCGTTCGTTATATCACCATAACTGGCCTCTCCCAGTATCCCACAATGCCTGCCGTGTCAGCTCTATTCACTGTTTTGAACTCGGCTGCCCTGCATGCCTGCTACACAGGCATGCATCGCTCCCATTTCAAAGCTCCGGAAAGTTCTGACAGCTAAACATGCTGCTCAGCTCCAGCAACAAAGAGCAAATCATTAACATGGAATGGTGCTGTCTCCCGCACTATGAACACAGAGGCAGACAGGCAGGAGCTGTCTGAACTTAGAGACAACATGCCAATACACTCACATTCCCCCAACACCCCCCCCACCCCGAAGCTTCCTGTCACACATTCTCTCTCCGACCCCTCCACACTTCAGTTGAAAAGCAACTAGCAATTTAGTAGGATTCCCATGGAAGGATGGGATTGAGAAACCTGCATCATGTGACACTTTACCTGCCCCATGAGGCATTGCAAACCCTTTCCAAAGCACTCTGCGGCCAGTTGCACAGTGGGATAGCTACCCACAGTGCACTGCTCTCTGTGTCGATGCAAGAGCTGCTAGTGTGGATGCACTCTGCTAACACAAGGAGCATAGTGTGGACATGCAACAGCGGTTTAATTAAAGTGTTTAATTAAAGCAGAATAACTTTTGTTGACAACACTCTGCAGTGTAGACAAGGCCAAAGTAAAACCTTGGTATCTGTGAAAGTAGAAATGTTTACTTTCTGTTTGAAAACAAGTTCAGTGGCTGGGAAAGTTTGAAATGTTGACAAAAAAAGGTTTGAAAACTTTAGCAGAACATTTTCCCATTTTCTGCTCTGCTCTGTCAGTGGCTTTTAAGCCTGGTTTACACTTAAAAGTTTTACCAGTATAACTATTTCAGTGAGGGGTCTAATTATTTCAGTTAAAAAAAAATCAAAAAGTCATATCAGTAAAAGCCATAATATGGACACAGTTATGCTGGTATAAAGGTAATTTATGCAAGCATAGTTTATTCCTATGCTTTGTATGAGAATAACTATTATGGTATAAAACACCTTTATAGTGACACAACTGCATCCACACTAGGGAGTTGCAGTGCTTTAACTATTGTAGTTAAAGTGATACAACTTGTGTGTTGACAAGACAATAGTTTTCCATAGAGTCTGATAGGTGAGAGAACTTTCTCCTTAGAAAGTCCTCTGCATATAGGAATGCAGCATTGCCATAGATGATTCTTTCTACTGTTCACTTCCACAAGTGAAACAGACCTGATCTTTCTGAATGAGCAGAAACTCTTCATTGGATGAAGAGTTTTTGTTCTACTTTGAATTTTGCATCCCAGTGATGTCTATGACCACTTAAACTATGAAGATCTGGTAGCTGGATTAGCTTCTCAAAGTATTATTCACCTTCTAATATTCATTAAGTACTAGATAAAATAGTAATGATATAAGAGAAACAGATGATTTTTTGGATGAAATCCTCCGCAGATTGACAGCATGAGATGGAGTACTTTGGTGCATGTGTCAGTGTTGCCACTTCTCAGGGTATTTTGCAAATCTCTTGGCACTTGGTGTTTTTCTTAATGCACTAACTCCTGGAGTCATGCTATTTTGTGAGATTTGAGGTGTTTTATTGTAAATAAGCATGTAGAGAAACAAGATAACATGAACCTTAACGACTAAAAAACCAGAAGGAAAATAGTCCAAAATTTATTTATTTATTATTTTAAATCTCATGATTTTTGAGTGCTTGAGGTTGGATGCAGTGTTTTGGTGCACGTATGGAGAACAGGCTATTTGAAGACAGAGCCTCCATGTGAGTGTCTGAGGAGAATGTTATCCTTGTTTTGAAGGACTCCAAGCATCCACCTCCCTGTGTATCCTTGCAGTTGTGCCTTTATTATGTTGCATTGTGACGTCCAGTGTTTAAAATGCTGTTAGTGTTACACACTGCAGTGCAGCATTTCACAACGTTTTAAAAGAAACACTTTTTTTTTTTTTTGCTTTCAAACCAGACTTTTTTGTTTGTTTCATTTCAAGTCCAGTCTCTTTCAAGTGCTACTTCACTATATTCAATCGGAGAACAAGGATCAGCTCTGCTCTTACTTCCAAGTTATCTTTCAAACCTCAGACTGTGTCTCCTAAGGGAATTTTCCCTTTACTTTGTAACAAACATTCACGGTTGGCTGAGTTGGGTTGTTTGTTTTATATACACTAAATTTTCTTGGGAAGTTTAGTCCCAAGCATACCTTGGATTAATCAACCAGAAAGTGCTGATGCATCCTCTGGTCTATCTTCCTCCAATCTCTTTCACACGTTAATTGCAGGAAGTGTACAGAGGATCATCGTCCAGTTATGGCCTCTGTTAATGAATGGACATCCCTCTTTTGCTCTGTCTGACCACGAGGCAGGTGTGGGGATTGAGAGTCTCAGGGAGGGTGTATAGAAAGAAGGGGTGCCAGGTAGCTTTGCGCAAAGAAAGATGGGCATTTTATTTACATGGAAAACTGTCTATCTTGTTTAACCTACAGGCCTGAGGCAAGAAAAAACAGGATGTACATAAACATAGGGAAATGGTCTGGAATCATAAGAGGTGACTAAGGCAAACAAGCCAACACTTTGGGAAATTCAGAACTTGTGGTGGGACATGTACAATCAGTTTTGCCAAGCCCAACCATTCAAAAATCATGAGAATGGCTTATAAATGACTAGACTTTAAATAATTTTTGATTCTTTTTATTTGCCTTCTGGCTTTTAAACCATTAAAGTTTGTTCCAATGCTTTTCTCCACTAACATGAGGGCTAGAAAAATTGAGTTTTATTAAAATGAAAGATGAGATTCTCACAGTCACATTATTCCAGTAACAGGGGCTTTAACAAAAATACCAAATATCACAAGACTGGTGATAAAATTGCATGATTTGGCAATACTGTAAAATATTAGTTTGTCTATAGAAAGTGTTAGTAATACTGTGGTATATTAAATCATAGGCTGTCTGTTCCTGTTGACTGCGAAATGTCAGAAGCATTGTTGTTATAAATATTAAAGTAATGTGCTCAGTAAAGTATATGACAAAATAAAAGATGGTCTCCTGCCCTGAGGAGTTTGAATACAAATACATATTTAAATCAATGCTAAAATAAGGCCAAGCATGAACATTAGGCCAGTTACAAAAATGCAAACCTGCACTCCGTTGTCCGTATATTTGGGTGTTGAAAGTGTGTGAGAGCAGTGGGAGCTGTTTCCTGTTGTATTGGATGCCCTCCAATATCTGGGCCCACTGGGATGTATTCAGAGGGCACTGAAAGACTTTCATGTGGATTCTTTTCTTGATTTAGTCCGTAGGATACTTGATTTTTTAAAAACCATTTATTTATTTAGGAAGTTCTAACAAGTTTATAAATCCTTGCCATGTAAATATCAGAAACAAAACAATCGTTACAATAGTGAGCTTTTGTTTAAAGAGACATTATACAGGAATGGAGTCATTCTTTCTATTTAGCACAGTGTCACCATATTACAGAGGGAGCATCGTTATAACACCTCTATTATTTTTAGTGATTTTATTAAATTGAGTGAAATCTCTGCCTATGCATATTTAACAGACCAGACATGCTTATCAAATGTTAATATTCAAAAATATTGGACAGATATAATGGTTTTTGTTTTGGGTTTTTTTTTTTTTTGCAGGTCAATGTACTTTGTCTGGGCACTTGACTTAATTGCTTAATAGGAAAGCTATTAACAAACCCTGCCATTGTCACCGTAATTGTACTTGTATTGGCAGAAGTCATTGTGCTGGCCTGTCAGTGACCTGGGTGCATGATGTCCTGCAGTCTGTGGGTGGTAGGAGTTCAGAATGGGGCAGAAGCAGTACACCTCATCCTGGATGTGTGGGAGGAGCACTCTGTACTCTCAGGTACCCCCCAACTGATTTAAAAACAGGATCAACTGGCCTCAGAGGAAGCTGTCCTAGCCTTCCTCTGTTGTGGAGGAAAGAAACAGCAGAAAGATACAGGGAGAGAAAGGGAAGCAGCTGCTCCATTGTACCGTAGATGCTGCAGCGACAGAAGAGGTTCTTCCATCCCTGTAGTAAGTCCACCTCTCTGAGAGGCAGTAGCTAGGTCAATGGAATAATTCTTCTGTCTACCAAATTGTGTCTACCATGGGGCTTAGTCAGACTAATTACATTGCACAGGGCTTAAAATTTTCATTGTGAGATGTATGTACAAGTAATATTTAAGGAACGAAGTATTTATATTCAAAGTGTGCTCTGTGGACTAAGAGTAGAAATCAATCACCAATAGGTAATGTGCCTCCAGGGTGACTCATCCAAGCAAGAGGGAGTTGTCACTCCTCCCTCATCAGCCGGCAAGATAATACAAGGCTCAACTGAGCAGCCTTGCTCCCTCCCAAAACTATCAGTGGAAAACCATCAGAGGCACCACCAAACAATCAAAACTTCTGAGAGCAACGTTACACCAGACAGAGCTTTGCACTGGCTGTGAATAGAAACAAAAAAATTGTTTTCAGTATAGCAGAGTATAGGGAAACACACTCTGGATCCATTCACTGAGGAGGGGGAAATGTCCATGAACTTTTGGATCCTGGTTATTAGGAAATGAGCCAGCTCTGCAACTAACTGAACTTTCAGGGGAGTATCTACTTTATTAGATAGGAAAGATATAGACCAAGGTTTGCGACTGATGTTTTGTTTTGTATTGTAATGGCTTGTTTCCACCACACTCTCTTATTTCGAATTAAATCTATATTCTTCCTTTAATAAACCTTATTCTGTTTTATTATAAGTGCTCCTAAGTTCGAAGTGGTTTACAGGAGTGGTGGTTTAAGATAAAACTGGTAAACTAGGGTACATTGCCCCTTTGTGTGCAGGGGATCTGGAATTTCTTTGAGTGCCCAGTGTCAAGGGCTGGAAATCACAGGAGAACGATTCAAGGGGGGTGGCTCGGGGATTGGGGTGCACCCATTGTTAACCTGCAAGGTGAAACTAGGGCGGGCATAGCCCAGAGAAGAATGCTTGAGGGGCTGAAAGACTGGTAGTGCCCAGGGATCTGACACTCAGATACTATCAAAAAGACTCCCTTTCCCTGGGGGTGAGTTAACAAGGTGACTCACAGTCCTGGGTACCCCATGAGCCATTTGCACCCCACAACAGAGTTACTCAAGGCCCTGGCTTTGTGCTGTGGAAGAGAGAGAACATAAGAATGGCCATACTGGATCAGACCAGTCATCCATCTAGCCAAGTATCCTGTCTTTTGGCAGTGGTCGATGCCAGATGCTTCAAAGGGAATGAACAGAACAGGGCAATTATCAAGTGATCCATCTCCTGTGGCATTATCCCAGCTTCTGGCAGTCCGAGGTTTAGGGACACCCAGAGCATGGAGTTGCATCCCTGACTGTCTTGACTGATAGCCATCGATGGACCTATCCTCCATGAATGTATCTAATTCTTTTTTTAACACATTTATACTTTTGGCCTTCACAACATCTTCTGGCAACGAGTTCCACAGCTTGACTGTGCGTTGTGTGGAGAACTACTTCCTTTTGTTTATTGTAAACCTGGTGGCTCCTAGTTCTTGTTTTATATGAAGGAGTAAATAACACTTTCTTATTCACTTTTTCCACACCACACATCGTGATTTTATAGACCTCTATCATATCCCCCCCTTAGTCATCTCTTTTCCAAGATTAATAGTCCCAGACTTTTTAATCTCTCCACATATGGAAGCAGTTCCATTCCTCTAATCATTTTGGTTGCCCTTCTCTGTACCTTTTACACTTCTCATATATCTTTTTTGAAATGGGAAGACCAGAATTGCACACAGTATTCAAGGTATGGGCATGCCATGGATTTAAATAGTAGCATTATGCTATTTTCTGTTTTATCTATCCCTTTCCTAATAATTCTTAACATTCTATTAGCCTTTTTTGACTGTCACTGCACATTGAGCAGATATTTTCAGAGAACTATCCACAGTGACTCCAATATCTCTTTCTTGAGTGGTAACAGCTAATATGGATCCCATCATTTTGTATGTATAGTTGAGATTATTTTTTTCCAATGTGCATTACTTCGCATATATAAACATTGAATTTCATCTGCCGTTTTAGTTGCCCAGTCACCCAGTTTAGTGAGATCCCTTTGTAACTCTTAGTTTAATCCAAAACTGACTGCTATTTTGAGTAATTTTGTATCGTCTGCAAATTTTGCCACCTTGTTGTTAACCCCCTTTTCCAGATCATTTGTGAATATGTTGAACAGCATTGGTCCCAGTTCAGATCCTTGGGGGACCCTGCTATTCATCTCTTTCCAATGTGAAAACTGACCATCTATTCCTACCCTTTGTTTCTGATCCACGAGAGGACTTTCCCTTTTGTCCCATGATTGCTTAGTTTGCTTAAGAGCCTTTGGTGAGGGACCTTGTCAAAGGCTTTCTGAAAGTCCAAGTACACAATATTGTCTGGATCATCCTTGTCCACATGCTTGTTGACACCCTCAGAGAATTCTAATAGATTGGTGAGGCATGATTCCCTTTATAAAAGTTGTGCTGACTCTTTCCCAATATATCTTGTTTGTCTCTGTGTCTGATAATTCTGTTCTTTACTATAGTTTCAGCCAACTTGTCTGGTACTGAAGTTAGGTTTACCAGCCTGTAATTGCCAGGATCGCCTCTGGGGCCTTTTTAAAAAATCAGTGTCACATTAGCTATCCTCCAGTCCTCTGATGCAGAGGCTGATTTAAGCGACAGTTTCATACCACAATTAGTAGTTCTGCAATTTCATATCTGTGTTCCTACAGAACAGTCAGAAGCTTCTCTGAGCACCTCTGCTTTTAGTACTTAGAATGGTCCAGGGAATTATCAGATGAAAAATCTGCCACTGCATTAAGTTTGATCATGTCAGTAGAAGATAGCTATCTCTCAGGAATAAAAACAGCCCAAGCTGCAGTGCCCTCAGGGTCACCTTGAAATGATATCTCGTCGTCACGGCTTATTGTCAGTATTGCAGAAGAAGCATTTATGCCAGCTCAGGTTTAACTTTATGCTTGTTCAGGTCTTTAGTGCAAGGATTTATCTGCTGTATTGGGGGCTGGACTTTGTGAGCTAATAGGTCTTTTTCCGTCACTGGATCCTCTGATTCATATATATGAGAGAGAGAGAGAGAGAGAGAGAAATACTTTCACATGGCTGAGTGCCTGATGCGGAAGGAGCAGAGAGTCTGTTACAGAGAGAGCAAAATATTAGAGTGATGCATAGTCGAACATAGCAACAAAGGAAAGGGGACTGCTCACCTCCACTTGACGTGTGTGGAAGTGAGACGCCAATATCTTCCGTACTGGGAATTCCCTCTGCTGATAACTTGGGAAGTGGGCTTGAGATCATGGAGATTCTCCCTTTTGTGATGTGTCCAGGCAGAGGGGAACTGGGATTCCTCCCATTGCTGATGTCTTAGGGGGAATGGTGATTTTCCCTGCCGGTGACTTTTGTTTGGCGTGGGAGGATGTGGAGAAGAGGAGCTGAAATTTGGCAACTGCATAGAAGCTGCAAGCTGTTTGATAATTTTACAAGCTCTTAGGAAGGCACATCCTGCCAGAAAAGCTGTCTGAGCTGCAGCGTCATCCAAGGAAGCAAAGCATTTAAAAGAAACATGTGAGAGCTGTATGGTGATGCCTGTGGTGGTCAGTGAGTGATGCCCACGCCTGGATTCCTGGGAGCTTTTTATTAATGAACTAAAATTCTGTAAGAAATGGGAGCCTAAATGAAAACATAAAAACGGGGCCTGAGCCCCTTTTTTACTGCTTTTCTATTCAGAAAAAAAGGCCTGATAAAGTGTTGCTACTTCTTTTGCATTTAAAGCTATTTTTCCTTGTTTTCATTCTTACCTTGGAAATTATCAGCAATAGTGTCACTTTCCTCTCCTGGTTTTGCTGGAGGGGTTCATGGGGAGGGCCTCAGAGGATGTGTACAGTGAACTCTCCCACCTAAATGAAGGCGCAGGATGTTGAATCTCTACCAAAGACGTTGCTGTCTCCCAAGTGTTAATTGGGTATTGGAGTTAAATATACATTAACAAACACAGGCAACAAACATTTCAAAGTCTGCCTAAAAAAATTCTTCCTCTTTCAACTTTTGAGGTTTTAATTTTTCTGGTGTTGTAATTTCACTAGGTCTCCAGCTACCATAGAGTCCCCCAGTATAGACAAGGTAAAATGTTCATAAGTGCTACGTCCCATTTTCACAAGTGATTTAGGAATCTGTCTCATTGAAATCAGTGGGATGTAGGTGCCTAAATACCTTTGAAGATATGGGCCTCAATGCTTAAGTCACTTTTAAAAATAAAACTTTGGCTCCTAAATCATTTAGGAACTTTTGAAAAATTTACCCAAGACTTTTTTTTAAGAAAGGAAAAGAAAGTAGAACCTCTGGCCTTTTCTTTCTTTTAAGGACAAAATCTTTTCAGGCCTTCTTATATATCATAAAGAAGCAGAGATCCATTTTTCTTCTTTTTTGCATGTCACCTTTTAGATGTTTTTAATGCATCCAGCATCATTTACAGCATTTGGACTGGCTGGAGGTCCATATTGTTCTGTATAGCATACGGCACACCATGCTCGTTTCAATATATATAATAAATACTAACAAGTTTTCCCAGTTGTCTTATGATGATACATTCTGAGTCTTGTAAAAAACCTGTGTGGGTGTATTTTGGAGGGGACGGCCTCTACTTCAGCTGCTGCAAACTTCTGGTCTGGAAATCAGAGGGACTCTTTCCAGGACATTTCAAGCAAGAATATGTTTCCCTCTGAAATCAGAAAGACAGAAGATCAAGCTCTCTAGGTTGTTACAATGAAAACTCCTGTGAGTCTGTAGTCCTAAGCTAGTAACGTCTACTGAGTCACCCTTTTCCCAGTTTGGGAGGAGAAGGAAGGTGAAACTCATCAGCAAGGTTAGTAAAACCAGACAAAATCAGGGCAGAAAGACAAAAATGTTCCTTCTGTTTCTATTCCTCCGCTCCCAAGGCAAGCCAAAGCAAAGGATTAGACATGTGCCGATCCTGCCCAGGGCTCTCTGCTGGCACATGCACGTAGTTAGGCAAATCTGGTGGTTTCAGCTTGTATTTGGCCTCTAGCCAGAGAAAATTAAGATTTCTTTAGGGGATCCCCACATACGGTTGTTGCCATCTCTTGGCAGGCCTTTCCCCACCATTCACATAGCTTATTCTGCAACCTTTGACTCTCCTAAAAACCCTCTCCTGCTCCAGTGCCCTCCTCCCTCTCTCTGCAGGATCTTGCTGACTTTTTCAAAGAGCTAATGATCCACCTTTCTTCCTTCTTTCCCTTCTGTTTTGTCCCCACCTCATCCGCTCATCCACTGACAGCACCTTTGATACTCCGCTTCCCCCACAACATCTCAGCATTTTCTTCGGTGATGCCCTCTGTCCATGGAATGTCCTTCCTCAGCCAGTCCAGGAGCTTCTCCTTATTCAGATCTTCTAAAGACCCTCTGCTACAGAAGCAAGTATAGTAAAGCCAACCAGTTGAAAGCCCTTCTTTACCCTTCATGATATGCACTACTCATCACTGGGCAACTGGGCCACTGCTCTTAGCCTATTGTCCTGGTTACTGCTAACACCCCAGTGAAAACGTGGCCCCCTACTGCCCTCCCACTTGCTTGTGGTGGATCCAAAATCCTGTTTGTCTTGTAAAAAATAAAATCCTGGTAACTCTGCAGACATGCTTTTAAACTTGTGTTGTTTTGAGCTGCTGGCCCAGAATCGCTGCTGTATTCTTGCTCCTGAAAGAGCTGCATTTCAGAGGCAAGTGAAGTATGCAGACACACACAGCCAGATCCTGTCCCTTTTCCAGCTGTTTTGCACAAACAGGCAACCAAGTATTCTCCTGGGAGGGATAGGAATGCCTAGCTAGCTCTCCCTCATCCCCAATCTCACTTAGTGGCGCTGCAGGTGTTAAAATCAGTGGAACTTTTAAAGCATCTTGAGGGCTGCTCTAAGTTATGCCAGGGTCAAACAAATCCTAGGGATCCAAGGAGCGCAAAAGAGCCACAACCCTCCTCCACACACCTCCCTTTCGGCAGTGCTGAGCATAGCTGTGGCGCAATCGGATCTGACCTGCAATATCTAGGCTGGTTTTTGGTTTCACCTTTTCAGAATACTATCTATCTGATCCTCAGTACCATAGTAGTAGAGTGCTTGTCTGGCTCGGTCTGCACGCTGTGGCCCCAATTCAGCAAAGCACTTAAGCACGGGTTTAAGTGCTTTGCTGAATAGAGATAGGATTACTCCCTTACTTAATCTTAGGCACGTTTTTGAATGCCTTGAATTGGGGCCTGGATTTGCAGCCTTCAAACATCATTGTAAAAGAAAATGTGATTTGTAAGTTACCCTGGCACCTCAGCCAAGAATCTGAAACCTTAAAATGTTTAATTTGGCTTCTCTAACTTCAAAATGACCAAAAAGTTTTTTTTCTAAACATTAGTAAAAGAAAAGTTTCTGCTTCTTGGCCGAGATACTGTGGGCCGACTTTCAGGGCAAAATATTGCTTTTTGAGAAGGGGATTCTAATGGAAAAGCTGAGCACCAAATTCACACATGGTTCTTTTTTTTAAAGATTATAAAAACCAAAAGCTCTTCCAGATGTTTCTCAGCCCAACATGCTACCATTGCTGGTTTTAATCAAAGCACAGATCCAGCAACCATTACTGCTGATTCTCCTGTATGTTATTCAACCCAGAAACTGTTGTCTGCAGTATTAAATAAATAAATAAACCCCGTCATTTCACAGATTGCACTCTCAGATGTCATTTTGTTGAGCCCAAGTTCATCCAGGCTCCCCTGTTTTACTGAAGATTTTCTTTAGATTGTTGGCATAAAATTTTCAAAATGTAGATGTTGTTTTAGCAAGATACACTTGCACACACTGGTAACTGTGTGTGAGAGAGGTAATAGAACTCAAAAGCATAAACTTGCACACACACATACACGTTTTACATGCAGTAACTTTTTGCACATGCCAAAATATACAATTTTAAGAAAAATAGGAGTTGAAACATTTGAAAAAAAAGTGATAAAGAGCAAATACTGGGAAGTGGGATATGACTTTGGTATTACAAAAGCGAGCAGAGGAAAAACAATAGAAAAATCATCAATCAGGCAATGGCTAATGAAATCCCTGAACAATGATGTAATTAGAGTGCATTAATCATTATAAAAGATCCCCCCCCTTTAAACATCTGCTCCCATTCACTTGGCAACAATCTGGGCAGTGTCAGGAATAATGGGATTTTGGAGTTCATTGAAGGGTGCATGGTGTTTGAGAAATTGTATAGAGCATCCCAATCTTGGCTAGGATCTGGAACTAAATATTTTTTTCTCCCCTTCCTAATTCTGGTGTAGAGATTTTAAAATATAAATGAGACAGTTGGACATCACTTCACAATGGAATAGAAAGTCTAGTGTTAAGCCTGACAAACATACAGTAACCTAAAGGCTTTGCCGGCGGATTTGTCTAATGGATGCACTTTCAATATTTTAAACTTATCCAGTACATTTCAGGACTCTGCCTTCTGGTCACTGGCATTCTTAAAATACGCAGGGACAGATTTTGCATTGTACTGGGCACAGCAGAGTGGAGTGGTCTGCAAGGGAGTCAGTTACAGCTCCCTAGTTCCGAGGGACTGCTCTAACTTGCACAAGATGACAACAGTTCCCAATGGTTTGCCAGCTTTCTGGAGATAGTCAGAGCCTATCACACTCTGGCTAGTCCTCCTTCCCACCTTGGCATGCCCTCTGGACTAGGGATTGCCAAGAGAGAAGTATGGGAGCTAGCTACACCAGCTCTCCAACTGCCAAGGTTTCCCACACTAGGGAAATCCCCAACTGGGGGATCACAGGAAATCTCCCCTCCCTTTAAGTTGCTGGAGTGGCACAGAGGAAACTTGCACTATTGTTATGAAAAGCAGCAAAGGGGATATTTCATCTCATAAGCAGTGAGGGAACCCATGTTTGCCTTTGCTCTTGAGCTTGTGCAAGTGAATGTAAGACAATCCAACAGATCATCACACTGCTAACCAAAGGAAAATGTAAAATCTTGTGTGTGTCATGCAAAAATGTAACTGGCTCTCCTGTTATACATTATGAGATTATTATTGTTAATAATGGTGGAACCAGGGTGTATTTCACTGTTTCTTCAAAGTGTGCTGTTTGCCTTTGTCGGGATAGTTCGCTGGATTGTGTAGGTTAGAGAGTCAGAACTCGTGGTTTTCATTTCCAGCTCTGCCATTGACTCACTTTGTGACCTAGGACAAGTCACTTAGGGAGAGATTTTTAAAGCCAGAGGCCAGTTTTGCACCCACATATAACTCAGATAGCTAGATAAATCTAAATGCAATTGACTGCACAGACAATTATTTGTGGGTGTATTTAACCCCCCCCCACACACACACACACATCTTTTGATGTTTGTCTTGCTGTGCTTCAGTTTCCTCGTGTGTAAAACAAGAACAGCATTTAACTTTGCTTGCCAAGCTGTTCTGAGGCTGTGTAAAATGCTTTGAGGTCCTCAAGTGAAAGGGGCAATCCAAATGCAAAATATTAATACTGTACATGAGAGGTTTTCTTTTTAATAAAAGTATCTGTAAGACACTGCAGTTATGGAGCAGGGGACATACAGATTTGGCCAGTTTCTGCTGATTTCAGTTACCCAGTTTGTGCACAGTTAGGTGGCTTTGCTGAAGCACAAGATTTGATTCTGCACGTGTGGTACTGTACTAGAAGGTAATGGTGTGCGTGGGCAGTCCAGGGAGGCAGATGAGGGGAAGCCAAAGGTGTCAGGTTGGAGGAAGGAAAGGGAGAAGGGGCTGTGAAGATGGAGTTGATGCGGCTGAACATTTTTGGTATCCAAATCCCATGCAAATATTCAAGCTATCTGGTATCCATTGTTGGCACTGTACACATCCCTAATGGATGAATTGATGGGGAGCAGTTGCTGCGTAGTTAGAGTGAGGAGTTTGAAGTTCGAATTCCTGAATTCTGTTTCAGTCTCAGCTTTTTGGTCTTGAGCAACACACTTCGCCTCTTTGTGCCTAGCTTACCCTGGCGTATAACAATATTAACCTACCTCCCAGGGGCTTGTGCTGTTTGTAAAATGATTGGAAGTGCTCAGATGAAAAGTACGTAGTTTATTGTTCTTGATCTCTCCAGGCTGGTCACATTACATGCTGATATTTTCCCTTAAGCAAAAAAGAATAGACCAAATGGAAGTGCCTAGTCTAGCTTAACAGAAATACAATGTCCAGGCTTCAGATTTGTATGTTGCTAAGTTTTAACTTCATGACATTCTAAGTGTACTGTACTATGCATTTTAATGCCAGTTCCACAGTCGCTGCCACACCATCTGCTGCCTTTATACTACTGAATAGACAGATCCTTATCGTGGAGCAGGGAGTTGTCCGCAGCTGAGTTAGCTGAACAATGTGTTCAGTGGTAAATAGAAAGGTGAGCTGGTTCAGGTCCTGACTTGGGACCCTCCGTATGCTTTTGATCCATTCAAGGCAGTGGGAGCCTTTTGAAGTACCTCTCCTCCCCTCCCCCCACTCCCTATCCACCCCAGCTGTCATCTTCCAGGTTCTGCTCCCTGTCCCTGCTCTGGAACACTTCTGAATCCTGCTTTCTCTTAATGCTATAGCCTCCGGGGACTGGAGTGAGGACAAGCCTGACAAATGGTGCAAGCTGCTTGTATGGCTGCGAAGTACAAAGGAAAAAAAATATTGCAGAGTCTTTGAATCCTTAGGTCTGCATAGTTTGTTTGGGGCCTGAATCAAATGCTACAGAATAAATTGGTGTATTTGACAATGCAAAACAGATTTCTATGGTATCATGTTTTTGTAAACAGTTCAACTTTACCCATTGATCTCTGGAATTTCTAAGGCCACTGGGTTTCCCTCGTAGGCCACTGGGTTTCTTCAAAGTTCAAAACTTAGGGGCGGTTTCCATGTCTGCACAGGAAACAAGTGGCTTATTCCTACTGCCGATCTTTGTAAGAGATTGATGTCTATGAAACTTATTTTATGTAAAACTGCCTGCCCCTTTCTAATGTGACATATGGATTCCTAGTTTTGTCTACCCCTGATCACAGTGACCAAAATTTTCAAACTTAGGTGCCCAAAGTTAAGCACCTAATCCCATAAATAAGTAGCCTGAAATTCCAAAGGTGGCGAGCAACTGTAGTTCAAAGGGAGGTCTTGGGAGCACTTCTGAAAATGTAGGTGCTTGAAGTTAGGCACTTAAGTTTGAAATGTAGTGTGGGGGGGGGGGGGGGGGGTTGAGCAATGTTCCTGGTGGTGGTCCTTATTTTATCTGAACTAGTTTATCTGATCTGTTGTTATTACCATTGTGTGAATGTTTGAGATACACATATATCTGGTTTCATCTGAAAACTTTAACCCCACATGACAGCAATTGCTCCTGTGGATTTCCAGCTTAACCAAAGTCAGGTGACTTTCAAGAGAGAGACTGTGCTTGTGAAACTTTGCCACCTGATAGTCAGAACAGCAGAGAGGTTTGGAGTGGCTTTCAGAGAAACATCCAAAAGTTATCATGGTTAACCTGGACCTTCGAACCTCTCCCATCACAAGTAATAACTTTCTTCTTGTTGTATCTTAAGGCTGGATAGTATTGTTAACTGCCCTCAGCTTCAATATTCAGCCCTTAATTCTTATTCCCAGAGCCTTATCAGATACCACTGCATACATAAGGAGGCGTGGCTAATACTTAAATATATTGCTTGTTCTGACGGCATTTAAGAGATTCAGAAATTTAATTTTGTGATGGCAAAATCCAGGAAGAGAGGGAAACATTAATCAAATGGGTGTAATCTCCAAGGAAACAAATACTTCATTTTAATTCAGCATTTCCCTTTGATGAAAACTTTAGTGAATGTTATTATGTAGAATTTATATGAAGCCTGGGTTTAGGTAATCAGCTTTAATATTTATACTCTTAGGGAAAAAATGGAATCATTAGTAAGCATGCATAATTAATGAATAAATTATATTTTTCCTTTGTTTTCCTTCAGGTATAAGGAAATGCTAGATCTAGTGATATCACCCAGCCTGACAGTAAATAGAGAGTGCCACGATAGACTGAAGCTTAACCTTTCTAACATTTATGCCACGGCTCCAGATGACATAGAAGGTAGGCTGCCTCTTCTGCTTCTGATTTATTAACTTTAGACTGTTAGCATCAGGGGTATATATAAGAACAAAAGGAACTGACCAGGTATGAGGCCTGTGCTTGTAAGAATTAGTCCTTTGATGCAAGAAGCAGTTAAAATTTCTATTTGATGTTTTTGTAACAAGTCCGGTTGTGTTTGAATATGATTTGAATGCAATTAGAAATGGAATTATAGAGATACATGCACATCAGAATAACGTGTGTATAAAAGTGTATTTTAATCAACGTGGGCAGTTTTATTTTTGGCCCCCACCAATCCATCAACCCCTAAGGGCAGCATTAATTTGAACTCCGAGTTCTAGTCGTATTGTTGCTGCTTGGAAGAGAGAAGGGGTGAAAGCCCAGAGGCTGCCGTTCCTAATCAGCCAGAATGCAAATATGAAACATTTTACCAAAGCAGTTGCTGTGCCACAGTTCATGTCGAGCTGAGATCATTGCTGTCATTTCTGAACAGTTAGTCCCCAGCTCTGTGGTCTGGAGTTTCATATTTGGCAGGTACCAAGGACAAATTCTTTCAGTGGTTGAGGCTATGATGGAAACTTATCTACTCTCCTCCTCCTCCCACTCTCCATCCCCCCGGCCATCTACCCCATTATACTGTTCAAGTGAAGGAAACAGAAGAATGTTAAATCTGTTTTAAAAATTATTGGCAAATGATGCAGCCAAACTAGTTCTCGCCAGTACAATTCCAGCTATTGTTTGCTGTGGTCAGGATCCCTCAGCCTTCCTGTTGGAGCAGAGTTAGCAAAAGGCACTGACTATTATGTTTAACTCTCGTGTTTAACCCTTTATTTGCAGGGTGTTAGAAGCCACTGTATGTTGGCTGTTAGAAGCCACATGTTGTATCTGTGTTTGTTGAGCCTTTAGGAATTAAGTTGGATTGAAGCATGTATAGCATGACCACCAATTCAAAAGGTTTGCTGGTAGGATCAGAATCTATAGGAAATAGGGGAAAGAGGGTCTGGGCTATAGAAAAAGTAAGAATTTATTTTCAGAATATAAAATCTAATTGTACTAAAAACTTTCTTGCAGGTAAGTCCAAGCAAATTGCTCATAGTGAAATCGTTGTTGAATCAGGTAAGCCCGACTTTTTTAAAGAGAATCTTTCTCCTATATCTCCTTATCACTAATACATCTTTTATTGTCTAAATATTTTACAAACATGAAATAATCCTTACAGTCACACCCCACTGAGGTAGGTAAGTATCATCCTCATATTACAGATGGAGAATCTGAGGCAGAGAGGTTAGGGCTGAGATGTTCAAAAAAGCCTCAGGGAATTAGGTGCTCAACTCCAAGGGGGATATCAGATTCCTTTATGTTGCTGTGAGAATCCCACCTTAACCTAAACAATTTGTCCAAGGCCATTGGAGGAGTTATTACTGTTACTTTGTTTCCATCGGTACCCCCCCATGCAGTATGTGCTGAACAAACAGATAATGTGCTAGACCCTGCCCGGAAAACATCACATTCTAAAATATGAGAGGTACAGGCAGACTAATGAAGGGTAGGACAAAAAGGGAACGAAGTATAAAGTAGTCAAGGTGGTGATTAGATGCATCACTAAATACAATGTCAGGTAGCCCAATGGTTTTCCTTTTTAAAAGGCATACGACCTGATTCGACAGTTACTTTGCCATTATCAGCTGACAAGTATCTCCTAGACATCACGGTAGACCTGGTCCTTTAGGGTGGATTTGGATGTGGAGAGGGTACTGATCTGTGGGTTACCAGAGGAAGAGCTTTCTATGTGTAACCGATAGCCTGGAAGAAGATATGCAGATGGTTGTGGGGGCAGTGAACTAACAGAGGGGTGAAATCCTGGCCCCATTGAAGTGAATGGGAGTTTTGCCATTGACTTCAATGGAATCAGGATTTCACTCACTGTGTCAAGGGTGACATAACTGGCAGAGGGAAGCGAATTAGGGGAGGTGTGGAGGATGGTAGGGAGGAGTAGAATCAGGAAGGGCTCTGAAGGGAAGGACAAGAAGCTGAATTAGATGCAGAAGAGGTTGGGGAGAAAGTGGCACATAGTGGAGTAGGGATTCAAAGAGGGAGGTGATACAGTCCGAGCAATTATCAAGGAATATGATCTCAGGAGCTATGTTTGTTATGTCCTGGATAGTGGAGAGGGTTTGAAAGGCATAGAAAAAAAAAAGAATGTCTCATAGACATTGTGTGGGAAGGAAGTGGGAGAATCTGGGCATGTCTTCAGTGTGTGGGGCAAGAGAGAGAGAGCAGTCAAAGATGACTTCCAGGTTTCAGGCCTGAATGATAGGGTGTTGTGACAGCAAATGAGAAGAATAGGTGCCTTAGCATCTCTGGAAAGAGGCAGCTTTTCTTTAGATATCTAAATATGGCAATAAGGACTTAAATATAGTCACTTAAGCTTTAAACTAGTTGACTTCTAACTTCTATAAAAACATTGACACAAATATATAAATAGACAGATGAGTAAATAATAAATAATTTGTATAAATTTTGTGAATGTTGATTTTTTGAGTAAACTTTTCTTAGACTATTCGAAACTTTGACCAAAAAAGGGATGAATTTTTTTGCAAAAATGTTCATAGAAATGTTCCCATCTTTTGATCAGCTCTAATAAATAATTATTTTTCAGGAAATGCATCTGTTTACTCATTTGTAGTAATAATATTATTGAAGGAGAATATACACATTTAAAATTTAGAAAGAGAGAATAATTTCCCTTTTAATTACTATTAATAATAATTTTGTTTATCAAGTACCCATTCCTCTGCTAACATGTTCATGGCTCCCCATAAATAAGGAAATAGAAAAATTACAAGAGATAAAAATAAATTTTTATTAAGTCTGTAATTAAAAAATTCCATTGGGTTTAATGTCTTTTTTGTTAATACCTCAATTTAATCCTAATTTTAGGACAAAAATTATAAAACCACATAAACCACCATGAAAAAAGCTGGCGGGGGGGAAGGATAATTTAATTACAAGAAGACAGCTGGAGAGGAGACCGGGAAGGAGGAATCTTTTATATAACATCAAGCTGTATATTTTGGAAATGTTCTCTCTAGATTAATGGAATGACAAGTTACTTGAGCCCATAGGATTATTTCCATATATTTAGATTTTATACATATTTGCATATTTCATTAAATAAAACATGTTTAAAATGTTTAATTCACTAACTTTTGCATTGCTGAACACACTGATGTCCTATCATTTTAGATGACTTCCTAATGAGGATAATTCTCTTGTAGCATTGCGGATATGTCCTAGCTCAGTGGTTCCCAAACTTGTTCTGCCGCTTGTGCAGGGAAAGCCCCTGGCGGTCCGGGCCGGTTTGTGTACCTGCCGCGTTTGCGGTTCGCTGCTCCAGGCCAATGGGAGCTGCTGGAAGTAGCGGCCAGTACGTCCCAAGATCCAGTACAAGGAGAGATGAAAACTTAAAGAACCTTTGTCCTGACGCATTTAAAGAAAGTGAGACACTGAATGGTGGGAATACAAAAGAAATTTTAAAGGCAGAACATGGTGTGTTTTGTAAATGTCATTTCACAACTGAAGAGGTTGTTTTTGCACCCCTTGTCACATGAGTAGTCCTAGTGATATCATGCATTGCTGAGTAGTCAACATGAGTGGTGGTAGTGAAATCACTGGGACTGCTGATGGCTGCAGAACTGGGCCTACCATCATTATGTGGCTCCATACCTATATCAAGAAAAACCTGGTAGATTCATCAATCAGTTGATAGGTTCCTGGGTGCACATAAAGCTGGTTTTATCAATTAGCATTAAAATGGAAAGTTACCCTGTCATTTCTCATAATTGCCTTAAAAGTCTTTGAGGATTTCAATACAAATATTGTTCTAGTTATTGTAGACATTTCTGTGTCTAGCAAGGATCAGAACAGTGGCATCGACTTAGCCATATAAAAGAATGTTACTGAAAACCAGAGACACTTTGATTTTGTTTTTCAGGTAACAGCAAAGCAGCATCACAGTGTCCTCTCCATCTCTACTCCACAGAGTGAGTATGTCTGACAGCATTCAGGAGAGCTCAAGTACTGTAGATTATAAACTTTGTTTTGCTGATTAACCATTTTGCAGGGGCCCCTGCAACCTTGAAAAGCCTGAAGAACGTGATCCTTCAGCCTTTGCACCTGTTCTGCTGCAAGTCGCAGGCCAGATCTGCCGTAGGAGCCCCTTGCTGGTATAGCTATATTGGTATCCTATCCCAGCAAAATCACTCCTCGAATAGATGCTGTTATACTGGTGAAGCTTCTCATGCTTTTGCCAGTATAGCTTATTTCACCTCCTTTCCCTCCTCGGAGCCAAATAAACTATACCAATAAAAGGACAGTTTTAGCAATATGCTATATTAGGGGCTTTTGCAAGCACAGCTATGTCAGTCAGAGAACTCCTCATCACACCTCTGACCAATACCGTTGTGCCTCCAAACATTTGTAGGGTAGACCTGGCCTTAGCCCCAGAAAACCATTTCTTAATCAAGTTGGACAGGAAGTCAGAGAATTGGAGGTTTTCCATACAACTCATTTCTACCCTGGGAATGCAGATCTTATCGTTTTGAACATAGGATCATTTATAAGTGACTATAGAGGAAAATGTGACATTTCAAAGGTGTTCCATGAAACTGGATTGGTTTTGTGACTTTAAAATGAAACCTGAAAATCACAGATTGTCACTTTTTAAAATTGTTGCAAATATTTCGCGCAGCCCTAGGTTATAGCCCTGACCAAAGATTAGGATGGCATTGTGCCCTCTCACTTAGTGGTATCTCTGTAGGCCACTGCCAGAAGCAGGATATTAGAGCAAAACAGTCTGACCCAGTGTGGCATATCTTATATGCCTGTAATACACAGCATAACACCACGTGTAGCCATTCTAGTCAAATATGTCACTGGTAGATTCGTGAGATTACTCTAGAAAACCATATACGATTAGTATTGCCATAGAGCATCTGTTTTCTTGTTCTGAACAGACATCATCCCCATATAGTGACAGTCCCATCTTTTCCAACAATGGCAACCTATGGACAGACCCAGTACAGTGCAGGAATCCAGCAAGCCGCTACTTACGCTGCATACCCTCCACCAGGACAACCTTATGGAATACCCTCCTACAGTGAGTAATCTTACTTTGTTAGGTTATCTCTAAGAGCTTCTGCTTTCACTAGAGAATGTCTCATCCTTCTGACCCAAAAAGAACATACTTAATGATTAAACCTTCTCGTCAAAAACTCTTTAATTCTGTAGTGAATGGGGGTTTTCTCCTTTTCTTTTTTGGCTTAGAGAAAAATTCAAATTTGTCAAAAGTTTTAGAAAGACTTTCCTCTGTACTCTCCGGATATTCAGCTCAAGTGGATTGGCACATACTAGCCTGAGTTATAATCCTATAAACTAAGTACGGTTGGACCTGGTCAGTAGCAGAATAGGAGATATCCTGGAAAAATCCTGATGCTGAAAAGAGTGACAGTAGAGAGTCAGTAGCTGGTGAAGTTTCCTGTGACTCAGTACTGAGCCCAGCCCCCTAGAAAGTGCTTTTCTCTTGGAGGTACCATCTTGGAAATAAGGCTCTGACCACTTGAGACCTTGGGGTAAATCCTCAGCTGGCACAAACTGGCATCGCCTCACTGGACTGCAGTGGGAGCTATGCTGCTTTACATCAGCAGAGGATCCAGACCTGTATGTCCAGTCTTGCAAGATTGCAGGGGGAGGTGGCAAAAAAATGCTACTTTTGTAAACTATGCTTTGCCTCTCTACGTTCCCTTTGCAGTTTCAGTTATATGAGCCAGTCTTCATTTCCTTCCTAAAAACTGTTGTGTATCATTGATGATACAGAATGGTTGTTACACTGCAGATGAGTAAATTTAACAAGTGGCGGGTGAAATAATCTCTGTACTACACAATGCTTTGTGATGAGAGATACATTTGCAATTATTATTATTAAATATTGCATATATAGTCTAAATGTATATACAATAAATTTTTTCAGACATACAGTATAGTAAAGATAATGGAAAGCAGGTTTTTTTCCTGAGGCTGTCTTACCATTTTCAACATCTAAGAATCTGTTCCACCTCCTCTGTGTGTGCAAATTGTAGGGGAGCCAGTCTCCATTCAGTGCAAATTGATGTCATGTGAGATCTATTGGGTGGGTTTGATTATTTTCAGTCACACTGTAAACCCTCAGTAGATCTACTTGCTACTGGAATTGTGCTATTCACATGCTTATAGCATACTCAGAGTTGACAGTAAATAAGACAAAATGATAGAGGGGCCTAAACAACCAAAGTTTGAGTTAGTAATTCAGGTTGGATAAAATTAGAACCACGGCTGAACCATCACCCAAACATAACCAAACATGTTTTTGAGGTTCAAATATATTTTTCACAAAACTGGTTTTCATAGCCCCATGTGGAAATCCCTAAAATCCTACAGGGAAAGACTCTTCCTAGGAAACTTCTTACCCAGTTTTGTAGACCAAAGAGGTTCATGTTGTTTAGCAATGGCTTGGAAATGGTGGACATCCAGACTTGTGGATGCTTATCCCCAGCTGAAACCATGAGCCCCTTTTGAGTCGTTCAGTACTACCCAAAACTGCTGTGTGGTTTTGTTTCCAATCCTACAGTCAGTTTTGACAGTCTTTGAGCTCCCATGCCCTTGTTTATTTGGTAAGTACAGTATTGCTTCCCAACATACAGCAGTAAAAACACAAACCTGTTACACAGCTATTGACAGCGTTTTTAGTTAAGGAAAACTCAACCTAACAATCTGTGAAAGGCCTGGATACCAGGGTTGGGAAAGTAAAATCTATCAGGACGATTAGAGGAATGTTTTGAGTTGATTTTCTGGAATTACAAACACAAATGTATCAGCTGGATGGCTTCCAAGGCAAACTCTGAACAGTTGTCCCTGTTAGAGCAGGTGAAAATATGGCCATTTGCTACTGGCTAGCGTCTTTAGGGCACACACATGTCAGGCCCACATACTGCTTATAAATCCTGTAGATTACCTATTACCATCCTTGAACAGTGGTTTCCCTCCCTTGCCCCCACCCTCAATAATATATATGATACTGTATATGAGAAATCCTACCTGGCTGATGACCAAGAACAATGAAGCAGTATTGTTTTTAGACACAAATATAAAACGAGGCCAGTTTCTAGACAAAACAGAGCATTGTGTGGAAATTAATTTGGTGCTAAGTTATTTCACTGTCTGACAACAATTTTTAGACTTCCAGAAAGGCCCAGTCACTGAAGATTAATTGTGGTCGGGGCTGTAATAGGTTGAGTGTTCACATGCATTGTGCTGATGTAATTGAAAAACAAATGTGATGTTATGAAAAACGGCTTCTCTTTGCACTCACCCGCAAACCCCCTAGCAGACAGACTCTACCAGCAATAATGGAGCCTGACACCTACCACAGCCCACGCTCACTCATTGTCCAAACAAATTTCCTGGATTTCAGTATGGAATGTTGTTATCCAGTTGGTAATCTGCATTTAAATTGCATGGATTTCATCTAACATTGATTGTTTCTCCTTAGAAATAAGTGACTTTGTCCCAGGAGAAGCTATTCAGTAAAATTTGCTCCCACCCTCAGTGAGCGCAGACTCACTGTGCTTTCTCAGGGTGAAGGGATTGGCCAAGATAGACAGCAACAGCTTGGTTGGCTGAAGCCATATGAATTTGATGTCGCTTTGGAAGGTTTGCCCAAAAGTGCACAAAAATGGCAGCAACCTGGGCAGCTCATAAATCCAAGAGCAGACCATCAATAGTCTCTTTGTTTAACCATGGCGCTCAGGGTGTGTTTCGTGACCATATTTTGTTTTGTGCAAATACACATGCAAAGAGGCAGAGGCCAAAAGATTTGTAAAAAAGACACACCTTTCAGCCGTTTACTTTAAAAATACAGCAGCATGATCTCAGCAGGCCCGGGTGATAAAATATCAGACCCTTTCACCACCTGAAAAAGTTCCATCTTACAATGTCAAATTCAGTTAGTGCCACTCCTCCTGTGATTTGACATGCGTTTTAATTGCCTGATTTTAGTACCAAGGCGATTTTGACTAGGGATTTGTGCATTGCTCAGCTTTACTATTGTCAACTATATGTGACTATCTAGTGTTCACACCTAACTGATATCCTTCCAATATGATCTGTTGGCAAATATTGCATTATCTCATTCTAAATGGAGCTGATGAAATAATTTAATTTTAAAAACATCTTTCAATCATGAATGTTTACGTGAATAGAAGTTTAACTGAGTTTATTTTACTATAATTCATATGACCACGTTGTTAGCAATTACCAGCATTCTGAGAACCCCTCAGAATGTTCACAACTGCAAAAGTTTAACGAAGTTTGAAGCACAAGTGTTTAGTTGTCCAAAAAAACTTTCTGGAAAGTGGATTACTTATTATTTTAAGTTAGTCATCCATTCAGAGAGCAGAAACTGTATCATGGCAACCAATCACACAATAATGACGACTTAATATAGTTAACACAAAGAGTTTGTGGTGAACATATAGGCCAGGGATCGGCAACCTTTGGCACGCGGCTCACCAGGGTAAGCACCCTGGCGGGCCGGGCCAGTTTGTTTACCTGCTGCATTGGCAGGTTCGGGCGATCATGGCTCCCACTGGCCGCAGTTGGCCGCTCCAGGCCAATGGGGGCGGCGGGAAGCCGCGCGGGACTCGGGATGTGCTGGCCACCACTTCCCGCCACCCCCATTGGCCTGGAGCGGCGGACCGCGGCCAGTGGGAGCCGCAATCGGCTGAACCTGCCAACACGGCAGGTAAACAAACCGGCCCGGCCCGCGAGGGTGCTTACCCTGGTGAGCCACGTGCCAAAGGTTGGCGATCCCTGATATAGGCCATACATTATTTCAGAAAAATACTTGGCTAACACTAGCGAATAATGAAAATGTTTTCAAAAATTGGGATTTGTTTGCTAATAAAAAAGAAGGTTAAATCCAAACTGAATATTAAAAATCAATAGTTTGATCAGCTCCAACTCTAGCTAAAATGTCATAAGCATTGAAATTTTTTGTTATACCTGTATATGATGAGATCAAGCAGAACCCTAACATTGTGCGTTTGGTTCCTTTTATATCCTCCAAAGGCATCAAAACAGAAGATAGTCTCAGCCATTCTCCAGGACAGAGTGGGTTTCTTAGCTATGGATCCACCTTCAGTACCCCAACAACAGGACAAGCACCGTACACCTACCAGATGCATGGTCAGTATGGCTAGTTTTCTTGCAGTTTATAGTCTACTAAGGCCTGCAGCTTCAAGCACCAGGCAGTAAAATCAGGTTCCATCTGTTGGAAGTATGAAGAAAAACAGGAGAGTACCAAATCGCTGTTGTTTTGATCTGAAATATGCTGAGTGTGGAAGAACCATTTTCAATATTGACAACCCCAAGTTCTCACAGATGATGAGTCAGGCTCCAAAACTCAAATAATCAGATTGGCTTAAAAAGCTTGAGATTTTTACACAGCTTTGGGTCACATTTTTAAGCTTTTCTCGACAATCATGAGGGGAGGGCCAGAAATTTACTCCACTCCCACACACCCTGTAAAACCTGAGTTTCAACCTAATTACTTTGACTCCAGAAACAGGGCTTTAAGAAAAACACCAGATATCATGAGACTCACAAGAATTGGTAACACTGCTTTTTATTTGTTGGTTTCGATGTGGAGTCCTAAGACTCATAAAGTACATTAAAATATTGGAATTTCATTTGTGATTTTTTTTGTTAGCCCATTTTTTTGATGCCGTGGAATTTGATTTTTGCTGAACATCTTGGTGCTGTCAGTCAGATATCTGAACTGGGAGTGATGTACTTCCAGTATCTTTCTTGATACTTTATATATTCTGTCTGCTTTATGCTGTGGCATTTGCAGCCCCTGACCTTAGTGAATAGTATTCATTTTCTAATACTTGCTTGTGTCATTCACCAAGAGGATGGGGGATGTGTCCTCATTTTCAAAATCCTTACAGGAAGAAAAAAAAACAGGTGGGGAGGGCAATCTGCACTACAGTTTGGGTTATGCAGTAGCTCTAATAATCTGGATCTAAAAGTGCTTGCCCAGAAAACATTGCTGGAAGTGACGATTAGAGCTAATGTACTGGCAGCTGGAGAGAGGAAATATGCCACAATAATTTCAGTTTTATGTACCAGTGTGCTGTTGCTTTTTACAGTGAGGGGCATAGTGTGTAGGAACTGATTTTGTGTTGCTGATATAAAGTGGGTCACGTCATTCCTATACATGAAGTAATCTAAAATATCCAAGGGGAGAGTAGTTTCATTTTCACTGAGAGTAGTGACACACCACTTTGAGTCCAATATGAAGGTTGCACTGAATTGGACAGGATGAAAAAAATGTATTTTCTCCTCTTTCTCCTCACCTGGAATTTTGTCCTTCACTAGACTTCAGTGCACCTACATTTTAAAGTGCCAGTGACTTCTCTGTGATGTGAAGAATTGTGACTAAATGAAACTAATGAACATTAAGGGACTGAGGACTTGAGGACTTGTGATCTATATACAAAATATTTCTACTGTTTCTTAGACTGTGCAAGCCTCAAAAAGCCAAGGGTGCAGGCTTTGTGGTTATAGAAGGGAAAGGACAAGCAGTTAGAGAGTCAGAACAAACCACTCCAGGATTCAACGGGGAGAGGGAAAGCAAAATACCAATTATGATAATGCTTTGCACTTATCTTGCCCCTTTATCTGAGAGTCTCAACACATTTTAGAAACTTAAACCACAGAAAAGTTAAGTGACTGCCCCAAGGTCACATAATCAGTTAGTGGTGGAGAGGAAAGAGAACCCACATCTTCTGTCTTCCAGTCCTTTCTTTTGCTCTCTAGACTATGGCCCTGTTGTCATCACAGTGCCCTTTTCTGTTTACAGCTAAACTATCCAGGGACGCTCTGCAAAGAAAGAGGAAGGGAATTGTTTTCCTGCCCAACCGGGAAGGGGTGGACAGACACACTGAGTATAACTTGTCCTCTGGTCTGCTTTATTTTTGGTTTTAATTTAAAAAAAATCAAGCCCTAAATAGACACACAATCATAAACTGAATTTTTTAAAATTTAGATACAGCAATTATCTATGGAAGTTGGGAAGGGAGAGGTGATCCTGGGCTGAGATGTCATATACTAAGATTATCAGAGCCAGTTTTCATTGTAGGGTGCTACTACTCCCCTTAGAGTAGGTGGGCCAGCAGAAACGGATGAATCCTTAACCACAATAGCACTGGTAGGACATACAGGGGCGCCGGAGGAATTGGCTGTAAACATCAGCCTCATCTAGTACTTGACCCAGAGCCCACTGAATCAACGGAAAGACTCCCATTGACTTAAGTGAACTCTGAATCAGGTTCATACTGAGGCATTTGGAGGAATCCAGAATGAATTTATCAGCTGCTAATCACATCCCTGGAAGCTATATATTTATTCTGTCTGAAATGTAAAGGATTCTTCCTGACCATCCCTGTCACTGAATTAATGGTTGCTTCCACTTTCTCCTTTCTGCATCTCAGTCTTATAATAACTCTGAACACTAAGCATGCTGTTCTGCAGTAAGGACCCTTCTTTCTGCGTATTGTTGGAAAAGCATCCATTTGTTCTTACCACCAGCTCTAGATATGGGAATGTCATGGACTGAGTGCAGCTTCATCTGTGTCAGGAAATGCTGGGTCTGATGTCCCCTTGCAGCAGTAGCAGCTGTACTGTGTCCCAATTAACTTCAGTGAGATTTAGTGGTAATGGCTGTAAAACTGCTATTGACAAAGTACAGGCATTTTCCAATGGTGTCCTGTAAGGCTGGTAATATTCCTGCCCACGTTTTGTTTCCTCGGACCTCTTAGAGGGTCTGCACATGTGCTTTGTATTAGCTACAAAAATCTGACTTGTTTTGGAAGGTACTCATTACTCACTTGGGACCAAAATTTTCAAAGATGGCCGCTCTTTGTGCAATCTGGAGATTTGTATTAGCAAATCTTGTGCACTGTCACTTGTGAATGCAAATACTGAATGCTACTTGTCCAAAACTACTGACACAGGCAAATAGTGTAAATTATACTTAAAATGAACTGGAAAGAACTTCATGCATGTCTGCACACATAGAAGTTTTTCAAGTGTCCACTGTGTCTACAGTTATATCAGATCATTTCACAATGCTTTATTGCTGTCCCCAGTTGGACAATTTCAGGCAGCCTCTCAAAGCCGGTATTGTAAAAGGAATTTTTATAGTGGCAGGTGCGGGTCCCCAGGAAAACTGTCCAGGAATAAATAAGCTGTTTCCTGTAGTAAACAAACATTTCCCCCTGTCCTAGCTGCTCAGGAGCACAAGGGCTTTAACCAGCTCCCTGTCTCTAAAGTTTATTTACCTTTCCTGAGTGCTGGTGAAAGGTTTGGCTGGGATGCTCTGAGCCTTCCTGCCCCAATTGCTACTGAGGAATGTACACTCCAAGCGTTCCCACGCTAGTGCACCTGGGAGGGAGGGGGTGAGGGCAGATCATTTTCTCTCCATGACATTAACAAGTGACTTTCCATGCTCACTCTGTCTCTAGGATCTTATTGGATCTCTGCCCAGCTCAGATCAGTCCTGCTGGTCACCCTGCTGTTGAGCCCACAAAGTGAGTCATGGTGATGGGCTAAAACAGCTGAAAGCACAATTTATTTATTTACTTTTTATAAAGCCAAAGCTCAGGAGGGCTTTAAAAGTCAAACTCTTAACTTTGCATCCAGGACAAAGCATTTTACATCATTTTAAAAGAGAAAAGGGCTTTTCAAAGACCGTGACGCATGCACGACCATGATCAGAAAGGTTCTTACAGCACCCCATATTGGAGAGTTTTGCATTTTAGTTTGTGAGAAAAATAGTTCTCCTGGATAAAGATGTAAAATTACTGAAAAATATAATAGTGCAAATTTGTAAATGAATTAGCTTCACCTGTGATTGCCCGCATTTACTGCTGACTTCCCGTTAATATTTTACGAATGAGTTTATGAGCAGGAGTGTTTGGTGAAACCATGAATTCTAAACAAATCCTGCAGAATATTCAAATTCACACCATAACCCTGGTTCTAAGAATTACACACATCCAACCGGGGAATAGGAGCATACCATGGATGTACTGTCCCAATCAAGATTGTAAAAAAATGCCATCATGAGCTCCACATGCATTGTCTTACCGTGACTGTAGATCACATTTTCTCAGGTCCCAAGTTAAAATTGAGGTTTTTTCCCCCAAATGCCAGCACAGCCTTAGCCTGGGATAATGAGAATCAAGCCAGAATCTCTCCTCTTTGTCCATCATTATAAGTAATAAGGTTTCTTGAAGCCAAAATCTGCTCTCCCTTACACCTGTGCAATCTCATGAGACATTGTTAGGGGTAGAATTTGACTTTTCGTTTGGAACTCCAGATACCAATTGTGTGCATCATGTGCTAACAGAAGTAAAAAAATAATTGTGGTCACTAAAGAGCTGCAGAATAAGAGGGACACTATTTTGCAGACATAGTGGGGGAAACCCAATGAAATAGAAAAGGTGGGCCTGGCCCCTCACAGGAAAATAACCCTAATGTGGTGCCAGTATCCATATGCTAAATATTTGATACACTGTCACACATATATGTAAAACATAAGGGATAGGACTAAGCAGTTTCATGTCTTGCAAACATATGGCATAAAACAAAATATATAACAAAGCTATTTTAAACTGAAATCTCTTTTAATGTAATTGCAGTGTAATACAATGGATCTTAGTATGTGATCAGTCTTTGAATTATATGGCTACACCCTGAAACCTTATGTTTGTTCTAAAATAGTGAATGTGTGTAACTGGCATATAAATTTACATACAATCAATATCTTTGTGAAAATAAAATGTTTTTCACTATGATGAAAATTCAGGAATACACAGATAGGAAAATGGGAGAGACCAGGCTAGATATGTGACTGATTTGGGGGTACCAGTCGCTCTCAGGGCAATTTCAAATGAAAAGAGGAGGGAGCGCCTTCCTTTAGACTTTTTATTTTCAAGGTAATGTGCCCTAGTGCTCACTAATTGAAATCCCTAATTAAGGTTTTTGGGTATGAAAGAAACATTGCCTCAGGCCTATACCATTCCCTCAGTGGACCTGCATCTAGGCACACACCTTCAGTACTGACTCCCAGAAAGATTAGAGAGACAAGGCTGGGTGGGATAATCTCTTTTATTGGAACAACTTCCGTTGGTGAGGGAGACAAGCTTTCCAGCTTTTCCCAGAAAGATGACATCCTAGACTAGGTAATAGAAGAGAGATATTGTACCGTTTTAACAAACTGCTTCTAGGGCCAAATCTTCGGACCCTTTAGAAGAACAACGATGTGCTAATTTGCTCATGAAATTATTATTTGTTTAGCACAGATAACATGATACAAGACACAGATTAAATTCAGTCCATACCCTAAACAATCTAAAAGGCCAATTACCGAAACTGAGTGCAGACATCAGATGAGCAAATCCCTAAATGCATCTGGTTAGCCAGTTACCTGTTGTACCTGCAACTGTGGTAATTGCACATGCAAATTAGATGCACAGTAGTGCGTGCATTTAGACTCCTAATCTGGCCAGTAAATAAATAAAAAATCTGACCCTTAATGTTTCATTAACGGGGGGTTGGGGGGGGAGGGAGGAATGTTCCACCAATCCTAGCAAAGCCAACTAAAAAAAAAAATCCTGGACGTTTCCGTGCCTGTCTTGTTCTAGCCATTATTGCTGATCAAAAATATAGGAAAAATGTTTGCCATTTTTTTTGCCAGAATTCAAGATTTCAACAAAATTTCCAGCCAGCTCTCATATGGTACCTGGTCAGAATATGGGAGAAATTTTCCATTACCTTTTTTTTTTTTTTTTTTTTTTTTTTTAATTCAACCCCTTTGTTGAAATTCAGAATTTTGAGAAAATGTTTAAAAGATTGAAACTTGGAAAATGTTGAGCAGATCTTATATCCATTTTGTTACAGGATCCATACCCACATCTGACAGCCATTAGGCAACTGGCATCCAATACATGAGGGCGGCCCCTCTTAGCAACATGAACACTCCATGCTGTACCCAGCTCCTCCACGTGTATTAACAAGTCTTGTGTGTCCCTTCTCATTTCCATCCCTCTTGCTATTCCCTTTCTGCTGTTTGGTTGTTCTTGTATCTTTTGGTGCCACCTTTCCTTTTCCTGGGGCCAACTGCTGCTGGTGCCCCGTCATGCACATGTCTGTGTTTGAGAGAGAGAAAGGAACAATGTGTCTGGTTTTGCCCTCAGTTACTGTGGATTTTGACACTGGTGTCACTCCACTGACTTCAGTGTAGTTTCCGCAGAATTTTCACTGATGTAACAGAACAAAATCTGGTCCTCTGTAAAAGCAAAATTGTCACTCCTTACTCTTAAACGACTTTTGCAACAAGACAACATTGTCATTTGATCAACTGAATGGAATATTAACTCCAGCAGCCACGCTGGCTAACATACAGTGCATCAGCTGTGTAGAAACAGCAATAAGGACCAGACTGCAGGGCATTTCCTGTGGATTAGTGAGCGGGTGTGGTCCCTTAATTGCACCTCAGGCCATCTCCTCCCAGCTGGTCCTTAATCCCCAGGAAATGCCCGTCTCTTCAATTATTATTGCTTAAACAACTGCTGGTTTGAAACTCTGTGCTAATGAAATTGCACAACACTTAAACTGTAGCCAAAGACCATTCCAAATGCTTTATTTGGGCAGGAAAGTGTTTGCCCACCATTTAAAAACCAAAAAAATCCAAATCCCTTTAGCCACAGAATACTTCATATATTATAAAGAAAAGATCAGTTACGCAACTATGATAACTTGTCTTTGGCAAGAGATTGCAGGGCAGTATTGAGTTCTGTGCACATATATTTGGGGCCAAAAACCTATAAATGGGAATTCTTTGTTACTGCTGAGAGTGTAGCTTCCTTGGACAGATAGCAGATATCATAACGAATTAACAGATAAGTAGATTTCATATCTGCAATGATGACTTGCACTGGATTTAACTGCATATGTTACCTATATTTGTGATATGAAATATTGCCCTACCTTAAAACCCCCTTCCACTAAACTCAATATATATTTAGTAGGCAGATATGGGTTTTCTAATGAAGGGAACATTTTAGCTCATGATTTAGGTACAACATAGGTAATATTTTCTACATTTTAAAATGGATGCCTAAATTGCTAGTAATCTTATGTAACGCTTGCACATGTACAAAATAGGTACTTGTGGACCCATGTAACAAGTGATTAGTGGTGTGCATATGTGTGTTTAACAAGGAGAAACTGAGTACTAATATTTGAAAATCTAGCATCTTAAACGCTTAGTGATGAAATAACAAGTATATGGTGAGGTAATTTAAGCTCACACTTGAGTAATGTGAGTTACGCTGTAGGATGTAGACAATAAATCCATCTGAAGTCTCCCAAAATGAAAGAGAGGGAGAGAATGTTCTCAGCAAACTGTCACTAAGATGCTTTAGCTTCATAAAATTAAAACCTCCCTAGAAAATGAGTAGCCCCTTTCAAGTCTTCTGCTCCACCAGCTGGTTCGCATTAGTCGCAGTCTAAGACTATGGCGGCAGAGCTGTGCCCCATATCACAGTGAGTTCAGGGGGGAGAGGCCTCTCATCAGAAGGGGTCAGACCTCACTTTTTACAGTATAAATACAAGTTCCCCTAGAATAGCAGCGCAGTCTCTCTTTCAAACATTTCAAAACACCAAAGGCTGACCGTGCTAAATTTACTTTGTTTTAAAACCAGGCATTTTTGTGGCAGAGGGGGTCATGGAGGGAGAGAGAAAGGTGTTGACAATGCTGCACTGTATGTTGCAAGGGAATCTGTGCTACTGCTACCTACGGAGAAAACCCTGCTTTAGCTCTGCCATGGTTTGCTGCCGTAGAGACACCGTTGTTGACACTTGCATTCAAATTCATGTTTGTTGTTGTTGTTTGTTGTAACTTGGCCATAAAAATGTACTCTTAAACCTTTATTAAATGAGGTCTTCATGAACTTGGGAGGGAGATGTGATTGGGTATAGAGGTGAGGGGGAAAGATAGATGTACAGATGGGTAATTGTACTTTAGGGAGTCTTTTTAAATGAGAGATTAATTTTAAAAAATGGTTTGGAACATCCATCCCCCCTGGCCGAGCCAGTGGCTGGAAGGATGATCTGTCTTGGGCACCGGAGTCGGTGGATGGGGTTTCAAGTTTGGGGTTGGATGGGAGCAGATTCTCAAGGCTCAATGGAGAACAGGGAAAACCCCACTGCCAAAAACTAAGTTAAATTAAAAAATAGCAGTTTTTGTTGCGTCCGAGAATTTCTACAACCAAAAATAGGCATACCTTTTGAAGATGAATGTTTCCTGCGGGTGGTAGCTGAGGTATCATCCGTTGAAATGTTCAAGAGAAGATAAGAGGAAGCCCTCCAGAGACAAGGGTGGAGGAGGATTCTTTCAAGCCCATCTATATATGAATGGCTGTTGTCACTATATTATCTGTACACTCGGTAAGATGCAATAAAAATGAAAATTCACTTTGCTTGATTCTTAATGCTTTAAAAATATCTACCCTCCCCTCAAAAAAAACTAGAGGCCTTTCTGGAAGATATACTTTAGTCAAACATCAGTTATTTGCCTCAGTACAGGAGTAGCTGGATGAAATTCCATGGCCAGGTCAGTCTAGATGATTTGATGGTTCCTTCTGGCCTTAAAATTTGTGAAATTATGGGAAATCCTTTATCTAGCCTGCCAGCTGAGGAAGACAGCAGCGCAGAATGGGGACATGTTAGTTGAGCCCATATTCAATAGCTGGTCTTGCTGAGCACAAGTCCTGCATGTTATCTGTGATGAGATTAATTAGGATCATTGTAGGCTTTGGGCAGCAGCCGTATTGAGAGATAAGAGGAACCAGCCACTGGCTGAGCAGTAAGACCCATCCAAAACTAATTTCAACTGGAGGTTGCTGTTTGTGCATCTTAAGACGTAAGGTTCAGATTTTCGAAAGACAGACCTCTGTCTTTTTGCAGGCACAGTTTTGCCTGGAAAAATTGCACCAGCAAACTTAATAAATATGCTATGGAATTTAAGTTGGGCCTCTATTATTGTGTCTTTGAAAAGTGTCCATGCAGCTTGCAGGGATTTCACTCTAGTCACTGTACCTTTTAATTTCTGTTTAACTAACCTCCTCATTTTTGCATAGTTCCCCTTTCTGAAACTAAATGCCACAGTGTTCATTAAATCAAAGGATTGTTCTCCTCGGGAACCCTCCAGAAGATGACTCTGCTTATCACAAACAGAAACTTCTGTTCTTTATAGATCTTTATATTCTTATTTCTTGTTAAATTTTGTCTCTTATTCCCTGATGGAAATCGGAAAAAGCTGTTCTGACCAATATCCAAATGGAATTCAGAAGTCTCACCATCCTCCATGAATTAAGAGCTAGTTTAGACTGAGAAACAAGAAAAGGCTGAATCCTGAGATAGGAACAATAGAATTTCACTGTATAAAATTGAAACGAAACTAGATGTAGTAAGTCTTTATACATTACTTCTCCTATACTAATTTCAATATTAAAAACTGCCTTTATTTTTTTTCTGTGACCAAGATGAATTGTGGCTATAAATACTAGCATGTGGACTGTTCACTGATTTGCAAGCACAGATTAGGTCATCACCTGTCCAAGTGGTTACATTTACTCTTGCAAAAAGAGAGGCTTGGCTGAGGCTAGTCTGAAAATCTGGGATTTGGTGTACTAGAGCCTAACTACTGTGTTGCTTATGGCATCTCACAATGTAACACTCCTAGATAAGAATTTGATTTATATATTACAGGGGAATGTAGTGTTTAAATTCTTTGTTTTCCAGGTGACTGTTAACAATAGACAATTATTAGAACAGGGATCTACACATGCAAAATAGTATTGGCTTGACACATTGAAGTCCTGGATGTGTGAAGTTCAAGTTGGCACTTGATCTTCAGCACCTGTTCAATTTCTTCCTGTCAATAGCATGGGCAAAGGTTGGGAACCCACCTTACTTCTGAGTTTCCAGGCTCTTGTCAGTTTGTGTTATGCTCACTTTTTTATTTTCAGTTTTAAGATTTGATTTTAGTTGGCAAGTGCCATTAAAGGGTCATCTGACTTACTTCCCCTCTGATCATCAGGACCCAGACAGCCCAGGTCACTTAATTCTTCCCATCACAAAGCAGTTTCTAATGCAGAGGAGACTGTTTGGAAGCCCCTACACCTGATTCCAAGGAATGTTGACTGTGCCTAGGCACCATAACCAATGAGTACTTTAGAAATGCAAATATAGTTAGAATTTCCCAGGATTTAGATTAAAAATGCAGTTAATTCATTGGACCAAAGCAATAGAATTCTGTATTGACCATCTATATTTACTCTTGCATATATGTGCAGCTTTAAAATTAAAAAGAAATTGGAAGAATTCTAAGGTATATAGCACTTCAAAGATTTGTGCTGAGATTCCTTTCTATGAGTCTATACTATTGTTTCTATTGTGATCTGAATTACAAACCAAATGATTTCATACACCCTAAAGGAAACAATACATCTTTGCTTCCAGAAGATCTTGGGTTTCAATTCCCCATCTCTAGTAAGCAACGGAACAGTGTATAACTGATAAAAGGAGGCCAGGAAAAAGGGCATATTTTTCCAAGGGCTAATAGAAATATATTTAATGCTAAGAGGTGAATACATACTTGAATCAGCTCACATCCGAAATTCATATTTCACCTTGAAAATACACCAAACTACAGGATTTTAAGAGGTGTTACTCAATTTCCAAAATGTATTAATTTCTGGTAGCAGAATTAAATTACACGGAGTATCTTGCACCTCTTGGGTCATTTGCCAAAAAAGAAAAAAAATTCAGAATATAGTGTCAATACCTGAATGGGGAATGGGCATCTAGTTTTGAAATTATCGATTATTCTATTTCATGTGCATTTGACATCACAGTAGAAAACTGGGTTTAGTCCACACTTGCATCATCAACCCGATCTACAAGCATGTGGTACAAAGTGATGCAACAGAAGCAGAAGACGGAGTTGTAAACCATGAAACTCTTTAGCTCTGCAATCATTATGCATGAGGACTTTTGGTATTCCAAAGATCTTACTGCAAGTTCATCTGCAATCAGAATTCCTTCATGAGGTGTTCCTGACGTTGACTAAGTCTATAGTGAGATTTAAGATGGGGGTGGTGGTGTATGCTTTTGGGGGTGGGGGGCATTGTTTTGTTGGGGGGGTGTTTGTTTTTTGAAACAGAGTATGTTATGTATCAAAAATAACTTAGTGGGAGGGAAAAAAGAAGAGAAAGATAATGAAGATAAGGAAGCTTTTCTTGGTTACTCAACTTTATTTTAGGCTTGCATAGAATATTCTAAAAGTTACACAAGGTTAATTGAATACTTGACTTGGAACCCTAACAATGTTTTCATGAAAATATTTATCAAGGAGAGGGAATTTTAATATAGTCTAGGTAAAATTATATACAAAAAACTACATTAAGAAACATTAAGGTTGCAAGGTCAAGTACTCAGAATAGAAAATGCCAGACTTACCGTGGTCTGTGTAATCTTAATTCTTCCCTCTTGTGCATTCGTCCGTTCTGTGCACTGAATGAGGCAGGGATCCTATGGGAAAAAATGTGATCATGTGGTTAAAAGCTATCACAGTGCATTTGGACAAAGGGGTGCAACATGTGTTTGCACAGACAAGTAAATCTGCTATTTCCTAACTTTCAAATGCTACAACCTAAATAATGTTCTTTTAGGTCTTTTTTAAAAAAGAGAAAATAATGTAATTTTCTGAAGTGTTTTTTAAAGGAAAAAGATATAAACTAACTACATTATGTACAACTGTAACAAACCTTATTCCAATCCCATGATATATTTATCAGCATTTGAACCCTGAAACATCAGCACTGAAGCACAGACTGCTGCCACTTGACCTATAGGACTAACTACACTAGTCGATAGAGAGAGAAGACTGTTATCCCAGAAGGAGGATGGCCCACTGGGTCTAGGTGCCGGGTCCAGGGATGGGAGAGCCAGTGCTCACTTTTTTCTCCTTCTTGCCCCCACAAATTAGGGGAACTCCTACTCCATGTGGTACCCCCAAGGGGAAGGGGCCGTTGAGTCCAAGCTTGTGTTTGCAGGGCACCTGGCCATGTTCCTGTCCCATGTGGTCCCCCAGAAAATAGTGGGCAACCTAAATATAGGGTTTGTTACCAGCTCCAGTATAACATTCCTGTCTGTTATTCACCACATAAAGTTTAGATTGTGTAACTAGATTTTAGTGCTGGCTGAAGGTGTCTGCTAGAGAGCCCTTGAGATTGAGTTCTTCTCACCACAAGACAGGTACAGCACAGTTAGTGGCAATACAAGTTTATTTCATGTTGTCCTACTAATGTGCCACAAACTTGACCATGCAAGGGACCACTGCTAGGATGAAAGGGTTATTTAGCATTTGGTCCCTTTGCTGAGATGTCCAGTGAGGTTTTTGATGGTGGAGATTGTGATGTGGAATTGTACTGAATTCAGCTAAGTTTTTGTTGCAGCATTGTCTACTACTAGCTTAAAAAGTTTCCTTGTGATGTATTTTTAAAGAAAATGTAACTTTGTTTCCCATAGGACCTGCACCAGCAACCTATAAAGCTGATTAGAGTGAACATTTTCTCAGAAATAATATAGGGGACACTTTCCCAGCACTACACTTCAGATAGTGAATGCAGGCAATCTAGGAACTTTCAAACCCTTAAAATGAATTGAGTCATGTGGAGCAGGTCACCTATAAAAAGAAAAAGGAAGATAAAAGCCAAACCCTTACAGCAGTCTTATTCATCATACTTTACAGACATGGGTGAATAATGAATTATGGGTCACAGACCCAAAGCAGCATAAGGAGGAGACTTTGGTCGAGAAACGTTGTACAATGAAATATGTCCTAAATAGTCACCCAAGTGACCAGTAAAAATCAGTCAGCCTAATAGAGATGGTTTCTAAACCAAAGGTTGAACAAAATCGTAGTGGAAACCCCATGGGGATATTTTAAATTGGTGGTGTAAAACCGGGTATTCTACAGGAGGTATTTGTTAGTGCAAGATTCATTGTGTTTCTAAAAGAGCAGCGTGCTTTAGCAGAAGCTACTGCAGTAAAATGCCACAGTGCTGTTGTGCAGAACCACTCTTTCCACATAGATTTTTACAATGTGCTCTTCTCAGTAATATCCAAGTCCTTCCAGATAGAAATACAGAGCAGGCTGTTTGGTGGAAGGGGTCATTATGCTTAATGGCAAACAGTTGAGCAGTATGACACAGCGCACATATGGGCTGAGTTTATCTTCTCCTTTAGCAGGTCAGATACTCACTTGAAATAGCTTCACAGCTGACAGCAGTGTAACATTTTATGAGATTCCTTGCCCAATAAATGCAGGCAGATGTCGTAGGATTTAGAATCTTACAAGGCACTGGAGTATTGTTGGTGGGAGGTAATTCTGACGGGTGCTTAACCTCTATCTAAAAAAGTATCAGCTTGGAAAAGGCAATATTTACTGCAGGAAACATTAGCTTGTCAGAGAGGTAAAATGCTGCAAAAAACCTTCTGAATGACCACCGAAGTCACCAGCCAGATGTTGGCCATAGAATGGAGTAATGCAAACGCTATTGGGAGTTATATTGGTACTTTTCCTTGCATCACTGACTGCCAGCACTGTTCCCTGTAGGAGCATTAGTTTTTTAATGTAAGTCTGAACAACATGTTGTGTATAAAACAGCACATGCCATGTTGTACGGGGTTATAAAACCCAGTGTGTCACTATTGCATGGGACATTTAATTTATTAGTATTAGGAGATTATAAAAAAAAATCCTTTCAGAGGTCTTTCATTGGAACTAATTGTCTTAGAACTGGAAGAATCAGTGGATCATCATTTTGTTGTATCTTTTCAACCACTTCTGCAAGTTGTCACCATCATAACATCAGCCACCACTCAAGGTGGCCACAGATAGTCTAGATATTGTGCACCCTTTGTGTGTTCCTGGACTCCTCACTGCTACTGTATACCAAAATAGTTAAGTCTGTGAAAAATGCCCTGTTCCACACTTCCATCTCTTCAGACCCTTGGCCATCTACATTTTTGTGACACTTGATTGTTTCAGTGCCTTCAGTTCTGGAATGAAAAGATGACCTAGAAAAAGCTCCTGTTAGTTCTGAGTGTAGCAGCTCACGTACTCACCAACAGAGCCCACTGAGAGAACATCTCTGTGGTGCTCTCCTCCCTATGCTGGTCCCCACGGACTGTCAAGTTCAAGGGTATAGCCCTAATCTTCAGAACCCTCTGTGGGACTGCTCCACATTACCCAACAGATCACCTCATTTGCCACAACCGCAGCATCCCATGACAGCTACATTCCTCTGAAACAATGGAACTCTCAGCAGCATGAGCAAGCCTTGTAAGTGCAGAAACAGAGTTTTCTTGATAGTGCCTGGGTGGAACTTACTCCTGAAAACATTGAGAACAGCTGTCAATCTTATTGCCAAACTTGCTTCATCATCCTTACTTTCCTGAGTGGAAAAGGGATGGAAAAAAACTACCATTAAGGAGATGGGATGGGGAGAGAAACTGAGAACTTTGTAACATCTAACACATAGAATTTGTTAGGCATTCCAACACTACCATGAGTGCAGTATAGAGAGATTGCGTAAAAGATTGGGCAGTTTACTGTGGTCTTTGGATTTCGAGAAGCTATTGGAGGTAAGGAGGTGAGGAGTTAGGTACAGGAGAGAAGAATGGAGACATTTTATAAGTGGAGAAATCATAGGAAAATGAACAGTATTGCTGGTGGTTTTATTGAAATAGAAATTAGAGTAATATAGTGGTAAATCAGGTCCAAGGACTGCATTTCTCTCCACAGGGATGCAGTGCAGGGCAGCTGGTTACCGGCAGACTTTCCAAAGAGGACCAAAGCAGCAGAAGAGGTGTATAGGCAGGGCCCACTGGTAGCCTGTCTGAAACCTTGATGGCACTCTCTTGAGGGGCAAAGGCCACAATTAACTTCTCAAAGCCTGTGGCTGAATCCATTAATGGCTGAAAGGGAGAGCTAAAGGACTACTATTGGAGGGCCTTACCTTTTTTTTTTTTTTTTTTTTTGCAAGTTCACGGCTGCCAAGTTTTGTGCAGATTCATATGGGACATTTTGTGCCTATTTATTTGCAAGCATTACAAATTACTCATTAAAATGTACATGTTTGTAAATGACCATAAACTTCAGCTTATGGTCATTGTGCTGTGCCTCAGATGATGGTGGGGGAAGGACAAAACCTGGCAGCTGTGGCAGGTGCTGAAGGATGTCTGGGGAATAGGTGGGCATTGGTGAGAGCTTTCAGAGGACAGGGGAGTACCAGAGCGGCTGGGCTTGTGGTAATGTCCATGAGGGCAGGGGGATAGCTCTAGGGTAGTTAGGTTTGCAGGGTAACTGGAGGGGGAAACCCAATTTGTGAGTGTCGGCAGGGCAGAGGGAGAAGAGACAAGCTCAGTGGGTGGGAGTAGAGATTGTGGGAGGGAGAAGCTGTGTATAGCTAAGTTTGGGGGTTGTTCAGGGTATCAGGGGAAGCTGGGAAGAGGTAGGTGGGGTTTGTGGGGCTGTCTAGGGAGGCAGCTGGATGGCTGGGTGAGAATCTGGGGACAGCTGGGACTGTGGGAGTGCCTGGGAAGATGGGGATAGCTGGGTGGGGTGGCTATGGGCTGGGTGGAATCTGGGACCTGCTGAAGGGGTCAAATTGGTGGCTGTGGGAGGGAGCCTGGGGCCAGTACTGGGTCCCCCTCGCCACCTGTCCCTGCCTTCACTTGCTCTTGCTGCCACTTGGCTGCCCTCCCAGCTGTTTTTTCCCCACTTATTTCTTATAAGGGGCGCAGCAAGACAGAAGCTACTTGTGTGCCTGCTCAGCAGGTGCCACAGCAGCCCCAACCGTAGACCATTTCTGCAGTCCAGCTGCACGCTGTCTGCATTCGGTCTGTGGGAAGGCGTGGGGAGTTCTGCATGCATGAGTGCCGCAGGAGGTGCGGGACACCTGGCAGGCCTGCAAGTTGCCCTGTTAGCTTGGGGCTTGAATGCTCAGCATGACAACTTTTTCCCAGCAGTTACTTGCAGCCTCGATCCGGCTCAGGCACAAATGAAACTGTATCTGAACATGGCACACATTTTAAAAATCTGTTTTAATTTAAAAAAAAAAAAAAAGCCTAGAGGAATAGCAAAGGGAATCCATTTACCCTGAGGGACAGGCTATAACATTAATAAACTTACTAAACTTTCACTTTGAGTGTTGCCCTTGTGCACTCCAATGTATCCCTCTTCTCCCCATCACAAGAAAGTCCATGGCACTGGATCTACAGAGAGGTTTTTTTTTACAGAGCATGCACAGCTGTTGTATGGTGTCTGCATTTGTGTTTGCTTGTGGTAGATGTACTCTGTGGGAACATTTACTGTACAGTATGTCTGAAGAATTGTTCTCTTCTAGAATCCAGATTGTTTTATTACCAGCTAAATGTTCTTTAAGCAACCTGTGAATGAGGGCATTGTGACATTTAGCAACTGATTTGATTGAACACAGATGTGAACTACACTCCATATGGAGAAGATGCCAAGGGAAAGATCCTGGTCTGTGTTTCTGATTTAAAAGTGGGAAGTTTGAATGCAAGCTGGGTGACATGGACCCAGCAAGGTAGATAAATGTTGCTCACTCACTCACCCATGATACAGTAAATGTATCCATTAGGCGAGAGAGAAACTCTGAAAGGGAAAAGTACTGAATAAATGTGTACTTAATTATTTGTGTTTCAGTGTTATAGAATGGTAGTATTATTATTAGGATTGGCTGAGGATTTCAGTGTACAACATGACTTGCTGTATTACTCCCTTCCTCCACCACATAGCAATCCTAGACCTTAGTAAATCAGGTTGTGGAGGACTAAGGAGTCATAGGAAAGCTTTGATGTTTTAATACAACTTCTGGAAGTGCCTCCTCTTGGTATTTCCTATAGATGGGCTGGAGCTATAGAGTTTGGCTCAAGTTTCATAGTGTCACAATTTAGGGGAGTTTGGCTCCAGATTTTTGATTTGGGCCCATCTTGGTTACTTTCAAGTACACTATTAAAGATCAGCCAATTGCCATTAGCTTAAGGTTGGGATATCGTGCCATCCATTAGGAGCATCTGAAAGCAATAGCCCTACACAACAGGGCAGCATCAGTTCAGAGATGAGAGAGCCCAGGCATTCCAAATATGGGACACATCCCAAGGACTCTAGGGACCTCCCCTTTCTCCGCCCTCCCCCCCCACCTAAACTTTTCAGAAACTGCTCAAGCCCATCGCTGGTTATCGAAGCACATCCTACAACCTGGGAAAGAGTTTGACATAAATGGACAGGTGGCAGGAAACAATAGGAAGGGAAGGGAGGTGCTTGATAATGGCTTGATGAAGGGGTGTCATTTGACAGTGTCACTATTGGAACTCGTTGAGAATTTTTTTACTTTTTTTACGTGTGTGTGTGTGTGTGTAAAATGAAGTTTCCACAAAATCAAAACTGTTTGTGGCAAATTTTTGATTTTACTGAACTTTTTCGGTTTTCAGTCAGGAAAAACTGAAACAAAATATTTGGGGTTGGGTCACCATTAGTCTCTGTTCTCCTGAACTGCTGCAGTGCCTCATGCCCACTGCCCTTCGTCTCCTCACTGGGCTGGGCTCTCTAGGCAGACCACATCTTCCATGATGAAGCACAACAGTTTAACCAGAAAGAAAACCATCCAAAAAAAAATATGGGACATGTAGTCTGGCCAAGGAACCCAGCCCATAGAGGAGAATGAGAGCAGGAGCCACTTGAACTACAACTCCCATGAGGCACTGGGGCAGCTCAGAAGAACACAGAGTAATGTTGAACCAAGCTGAAATGCAATGTGTCTACACTTTTTTATCCAAATCTTTGAGAACTTTCCATTCCATAAACATTTTTGATATTTCAAGTCTTTATTGTGAATCAGCAGAATGGAAATTTTTATCATTATTTTTTGTTAGCACTAGTCACAAGAGCATTGCCAGGTGTATCTACTTATGAAACCAGCTCTTTCTGCAGCCACAGTTGCAGGGTGTCAGGAGAAGGCCTTGCTCAGTGGGCATTTGCAGAGCACCCATTGGGTGCTTTACCCATACAGTGTGATACACATGATAGGAGAGGGAGCAGGATGGTTAACTTTGGTCTAATTAAGACAATGATGCTCAAGAGTGTAGGAATGGAATACAGAGCTAATTCGCTGGTTCATATCCAGCCCACTGAGTGAAAGACATCACCCAGTGAAAATCTGTTTGCTGGCTTAAGTGCAATGAGATGATATGTCTTGGTCCAGTTCCCAGTAGACAGGTGTCAATTCTGCCTCTCTCACAATTGGCAGGAACTGCCCCTGTTGGCAGTCTCAGCAAAGAGGCTGAGTATTTAATGGTCAATGGAGACTGAACTCCTTTCTCCAAGAGGTGGATGCTTCTAGTCACGGTCGGGACACATTGACAGAAGACAGTGTATGTATATGGGAAGCGTCCATTGCCTCTACCCTGGATTCATTTTTCCAGATTTGTCAATCTAGCAACTTTCTGCCTTCCCTAAATTCACTGAAGGATAAAATTACAGCATTAGAAAGTATTTTTTTCTTTCAAATTTTCCCTTTTAAAATCCCATGGGAAAAGGAGCAGCATTGTACACATCTGGGAAGAGAGCTTGTTAAGTTACTTTTGTGTGCAGAATATTTTTGTGGTTTTGAGCATAGATTTCCTCAAAGAGACATTAACTCTCCAACACTTTTCTTTTTGCACTATACTGTTTTTGGAGTAGTTTAATCCATAGTGTAGAATCTGGTCTTGAATTTGATAGGAGGCTATGAAGCTCAACCCTCCCACACGCTACTCCTGCAACCCCCCTCCACATACACACACAAACACACACTTTGGTTACACAGCAGGTGCAAAGTTCAATGCAAGTTCATTCCCATATTACATTTTGACTTTTATATAATTACCTCTAATCGTTTGGAAAACAGGAAGTACAGTATCATCTGCAAGTAGCACAGCAATAAACATGTTCTCATCACAATTTACACATAGAGCATGAGTCCCTCGAGCTAACTCATCCCCCTCCTGACAGTTTTAATAAAGGATGATGGATTGTTTTAAACTGACAGTTGAGGAAGATCAAAAATTCCCTCTTGTATTGTTTTGAGCTCTGTGTACAAGAGCTGTTTTGTGTTCTGTGAAAGTTGTATTTGCCTGTAAGCATTGGGGCTCTATTACTCTCCTTCATACTCTGTTCAGAGATGCTTAGTTACTCCGGGAAGCTATTCATCCTGTTTTTAGTATTAAGACACTTTTAAAAAAATGTGCAAAGAAGAAATGACAAAACTGAGTGTGGGATGAATGTCTAGCTGAGGGTGCGGTAGTATAGAAATGCTCTTCCAGGCTGCTACAGAAGGGCTGGCTTGACCATTTTGGGAGGGTGGGATGGGGCAGTGAGTTGCCATGTCCTCCAGAACCACTAGTAGCAGGTGAAATCTGCTCATGTGACGCTTCACAAGCTGTCAGGAACAGTATCCCTGATGAGGCCACAGCAAGCCTGGTGGCTGAGCTTTGTGACTTTGTCCTCACCCACAACCACTTCAGATTTGGGGACAACTTATACCTTCAAGTCAGTGGCACTGCTATGGGTACCCGCATGGCCCCACAGTATGCCAACATTTTTATGGCTGACTTAGAACAACGCTTCCTCAGCTCTCGTCCCCTAGTGCCCCTCCTCTACTTGCGCTACATTGATGACATCTTCATCATATGGACCCACGGAAAGGAGGCCCTTGAAGAATTCCACCTAGACTTCAACAATTTCCACCCCACCATCAACCTCAGCCTGGACCAGTCCACACAAGAGATCCACTTCCTGGACACTACAGTACAAATAAGTGATGGTCACATAAACACCACCCTATACCGGAAACCTACTGACCGCTATACGTACCTACATGCCTCCAGCTTCCATCCAAGACACATCATACGATCCATTGTCTACAGCCAAGCCCTAAGATACAACCGAATTTGCTCCAACCCCTCAGACAGAGACAAACACCTACAAGATCTTTATCAAGCATTCGTAAAACTACAATACCCACCTGGGGAAGTGAGGAAACAGATTGACAGAGCAAGACGGGTACCCAGAAATCACCTACTACAGGACAGGCCCAACAAGGACAATAACAGAACACCACTGGCCATCACATACAGCCCCCAGCTAAAACCTCTCCAGCGCATTATCCACGACCTACAACCTATCCTGGAAAATGATCCCTCACTGTCACAGACCTTGGGAGGCAGGCCAGTCCTTGCTTACAGACAACCCCCCAACCTGAAGCAAATACTCACCAGCAACTACACACCACACCACAGAAACACCAACCCAGGAACCTATCCCTGTAGCAAACCTCGTTGCCTACTCTGTCCCCATATCTACTCTGGCAACAGCATCAGAGGACCCAACCACATCAGCCACACCATCAGGGGCTCATTCACCTGCACATCCACTAATGTCATATATGCCATCATGTGCCAGCAATGCCCCTCTGCCATGTACATTGGCCAAACCGGACAGTCCCTCCGCAAAAGAATAAATGGACACAAATCGGACATCAGGAATGGTAACATACACAAGCCAGTAAGTGAACACTTCAATCTCCCTGGTCATTCTATCACAGATTTAAAAGTCACTGTCATTGAACAAAAAAACTTCAGAAACAGACTTCAAAGAGAAACAGCAGAACTAAAATTCATTTGCAAATTCAACACCATTAATCTGGGCTTGAATAGGGATTGGGAGTGGCTGGCTCACTACAGAAGCAGCTTTTCCTCTCCTGGAATTGACACCTCCTCATCTATTATTGGGAGTGGACTACATCCACCCTGATTGAATTGGCCTTGTCAACACTGGTTCGCCACTTGTGAAGTAACTCCCTGCTCTCCATGTGTCTGTATATAATGTCTGCATCTGTAGCTTTCACTCTATGCATCCGATGAAGTGAGGTTTTTACTCACGAAAGCTTATGCCCAAATAAATCTGTTAGTCTTTAAGGTGCCACCAGACTCTTTGTTGTTTTTGTAGATACAGACTAACACGGCTACCCCCTGATACTTTTCCTCTTCTAATGCCACCAGGGCACGACTCTCTGCTTCAGATCCTCAGCAGTGGACTTCAGTGAATATTGAAGCATTTACACAAACTGAGGACCTGGACCACTGAGTGTATCCAGGGACCCATGCAATTACCAGCACTGCTTGTTTGAAAACCAGGCCTGGCCTATTAATCTCTTAGATTTTGATTTACCCACTGACATGCTTTCTGCATAGGGGTAGACCTGTTTCCCCAGAAAACAAAAAAAGCTATTAATATCTGCAGGTTCTTTTTGATGTGTTTCTCTAGCATCTGAATGGTGTGTGTGTGTGTGTGTGTGTGTGTGTGTGTGTGTGTGTGTAAAAATAATGTGGGATGGTCCCCAGATGAAGAAATGGCAGAGTCTGGCATTCTACAGGGGGCTGCACTGGAAGAAAACTTTAGCTCTTGATCAGCCCATCCTCCCTCCCCCTCCCACTTTTTTTTGTAAGGCTTTTAAAGGCTACATGTGGCGACAAATTAGTTCTGGATGCAGATCCTCCTCCTTGTTTCTTTTTGGCATGAGATTTATTTCTCACTGCATGTGCTTTTGTGACTGCACTTGGCGGGCTGCAGTTTGTTCAGCTGTCCATTCCTCAGCTAATCTAGGGTCTTAAAATAAAAACAAACAAGCCAATCTTTGGAGAAGGCACACCACGTGAAGACATTGAGAGGCATTTGTTTACAACTTCTGGTTAGAGCAGCACTGGTCATAAAGATCCTAACAGTTAGAGAGAGAGAGCAATTCACATGGCACTAGCCAGAGTAAGAAAAATGACGCTCTTATGTGTATCTGCAACTAGGGTCCTCAGGTTCTAGCCTAATAAAACAAAAGGGTGATTAAATGATGTCCAGCCAAGGACCAGGGGCACAAAATAACATCTAGCTTGCAGATCCCAGCTGCCTTCATTACTAATATGAAGTTGAGGCTGCCACAGAGATAATGGGTCACAAAAGGTAATGCTTTCTGGAGGCTGGCGGTTTCCATCAAGATGGAGCACTATATGGTCTTTAGATTGTCTCTGTGTTAGATAGGAGGGTAGCTTACAAGCAGAATTAGGACCAGCTCTGGGAGCTAGCATTGCTTCACAAATTAGGGGACAAACCACATGGTTCTGAGTTATTGTCCTACCACACACACTGAAGGAAGAAGAGCTTTCAGGATGTGGTTCTCCAATCATTTGAAGAGGGAGCTCCTGAAGCTGAAACTTTGTAGACTGCAGTTAAAATAACGGTCTAGACATTTCCAGGGGGCAGAATCTAGGGGATGGGAAGCTTCAGGCTATTCTGTTTCTGCACCACGACCAATTCCCCCTCCCGTCCTCGTTCTGAATTCTCAATCCGCCCCTTCCCCCCACCCCCATCGCTGCACACAGATGCAGTAGCTCTTCCCTCCAGCAGCAGATGCAAATATCACCCAGAGGAAACTATGCAAGAGTGATATGAGGCATCCATCCCTCTTCTTAGTAACACCAGGACTAAGCAGGGCCAATGCTTCCAGTCACTGCTTGCCCAGGAACCTTGACAACGAAATTCTAACCCTGAAAAGAGGCATACAGGTCCAAATTTTCAAACTTCATGTATACTTGGTTTACCAAGACATATATTTGCAGGGTATATGCCTTGCACCTGAAGTCTTTGTTCAACAAACAACTGATGGGATGTACAATTGCAGGTATTTATGTGGATGAAAAGATGTAAACTCTAGAGGCACAGTTTAGGAAGACATTTGGAAAGTTCTTTCCTGATGTATCTTGAAAAATACAAATCATGTTTCACAAGGACCCATGTTGCAAGCTTGTTTTCAACCAAGTTTTCCAGCTTCAGCATACTTCCTGGCTCCATTACATATTTTTAAAATGGATTTTGCGATTACCTTTGAATTCAGCAGTGGCCCAAACCTTGGCATTAGAAGCAATTCCCTAGCTTTCTTGACTTGCCACATACTGCTTTGTAGGATAAATGTATTATTCCTACCATTGTGTGACTGTCGATGTAAGCATATTCTGTTACATTGATTTTAGGAAATCTGTTACATGTAAATGTGATATTATTTTTCACAGGAACATCAGGGATTTACCAAGGAGCCAACGGCCTGACCAATTCTGCAGGATTCAGCACTGTGCATCAGGTACAGCCTCAGAAGTTATTTGCAATGTCTCTTATTTTAAAGACTTAGAGATCTTCCAGGTCAGAGAGACTGCCACAATTTTCACATATATTTAAGGAGGTTAATAGTCTATGTAGTCACAGACACCACCTATATCCATGGATACCTGACCTGGTGATTGACCTAACATCTGGCCTTTTTTGTTTTAAATAAATGGATACATATATGCACAGCAATGGCTCAGCGGGGAGCTTTGCAACGGAGCCCTGCCAAAACTGTATCTCTCACTGCTGGCGTTCTCTGACCTGGGCAGTAATTGGGTTGCACTGTTGAAAGCATTTCAGAATTCTTATGGGGAGCCCATGGTATCATATGATAGCTTTCTTAAAAGCAGTGTCTTTCCATCATCTATAGAGAGCTCTCCCTTTGCACCCTTTCCTCTGGTCTCTTGGCTTTAGGTAATAAATATGAATAAACAAACAATCTGAAAGTGTCATACACAGACCCTGGTGAATCGTGAGCTATCTGAGCCATCTGTACTCTTCCTTATTTGAGTGTACACCTGTCTGTGAGCTTCACACTTTGCATTTGTTGGCACCTTTTTATATATATATATATATATTAGTGTGTGTGTATGTATTATATAAGGCACACACACAATAAGAAAATTCAGGCTGCTTAATAGCCAGTTGCTCAGTTTGGCTGGACCAAACATGAAGACATTGTCCTTAGCAAGTCCTCCCACTGATTGTGGCTCTTGTATTTCTGAAAACAATAGTGGGTTGTTTCTTTGTTTCATATTCTGCTGAAAGACAGTATGGTCAGTAAAGGCCCATAGACATGCACCGGATTGAAGTTTGAAGGTGACCTGCAAAAAGGAAAAATAATTCTGCTTGTGCCTTTTTTTTTTAATGATGGGAAGTGTCCATTGACTGATTCAGTAGGAGTTGGATCAGACCTTAAGAAAAAACGAAAAAAGCTTTAGTTTTCTTTTCAGCTTTATTTTGTATTGGAAACTCAGGTCTGTTTGCCCTTGAGACTCTCTGGTGACTGAGAACTAGTCGAATTATCACATCAGCCTAAAACACGATTAGTTGAGGGAAGGAGGGATTTTTAGTTAACACCTATTTAAAATCAGTGTCGCATGAACATTTCTGAGAAAGCCTCTTTGTTAATAATTCAGTATTCCACCCCTTAAGTTGAAGAGTTAGAGCTCACAAGATTCATCTGAGACCCTTACACTGTCCTGCACAACTGCCAGAGAAGATCAGGTTTGACATTCTTGCTATTTCTGAAGTAAAAAAAAAAAAAATTGACAAATCTTTAAAACAAAAAAATTCCACTTTCAGTCTTTCGTTGTATGTCATGAAGAAGCAAAAATGGGCAAAGACTTACAGTTTAAAAAAAAACATTTGGTAGGCCACCTTCAACCTGTGATTTATTTTTTTCAGGGTTGAAATACCCAAAGCAGAACTATTGTTTAATTTAAAAATAAAAGTATGGTGTTTTTAAACTGCTTTTCCTGATTCTGGCACCCTCATCGGCTCTCCCAACATGAGGGCTACAGCGGTGATAAATAGTCAAACACCAGCAACCACCCCAGCAACCACTACCAACAACCACCCCAGTGTGTTAGACTGTGGCTTGGAGGTCACTGGTACCTGCATCCCCGTACTGCTTTGTCACTCCATTCAGATCAATTGATGTAAATATGCTAGGGTCTGAAATTTACAACAGCAACAACAAAAATCATGTTTTGAAGTGCCCAGAGAGGAATAATCTTGTGTATTTCAATATCCCACCTCCTCACAGGAAAGGAACAGATAGGCAGAATGGAGGGAGGCTATGAAGGGCATATGTGCTCTTGAAAAGCAAAACACAGCTGGAAGGTATTATTTTAGACCTCCTGGCCTTGATGCTGTCCATTTAATTAATGTATATGTCTTATTAAATCCTAGAGTGTGGTAAGTAGTATTCAGTACACTCATCCCTCACGGAGAGGCCCTGTAACTTCAGTTGAGAGCCTAGAAACGTGCTGTATGCTGAACCCAGCAAAGGGACTTATTATTGTGATACTTTTGTTATGGGCCTAATCCAACTCCTACTGAATCAGTCAATGGACACTTCCCATTAACTTCAGGCCTAAGATTGCTTAAAATGTTTCTCTCCCGGGAATTGAGTTCCAGTGAGGTGTATTGGGATTAATCCTCCTCCCTCAACCCCCAAAGATCATCTGTAGTTAACTTACCCGTGGGAAGGGGTGATTGTTTAGGGATTCATTCACTATCAGGGGGTAGCTGTGTTAGTCTGTATCCACAAAAACAACAAGGAGTCCGGTGGCACCTTAAAGACACCTAACGTCCGGTGGCGGCACATCTGTTAGTCTTTAAGGTGCCACTGGACTCCTTGTTATTCACTAACTAAATGGTTTGGAAAACACTTTAAATATTTTCTAGAAATTTCTGTGTGACTTAGTGGATAGAACACTAGACTGGGACTCAGAATCCCTGGGCTCTATTCCTGGCTCTGTCCCTGGCCTGTTTGGTAAACTTGAGCAAATCACGGCACCTCTATGCCTCAGTTTCCCCATCTGTAAAATGGGGATAATGGTACCCTCCTTTGTAAAGGGCTTAGAGATTTATTGATGAAAAGCGCTCTATAAGAGCTGGGTATTATTTTTTTCATTTTGTAACCAGTTCTACAGTTGATCAAAAACTTTGATAACAGGTAGAGGAAAATTGCAAATATTTTTGTGATTTTTTTCCCCCTCTGCATTTTTCACCTGTTCTTTTAATTACTCCTGTGCTTAAAACTGTTTACAGTGGCCACCTGTCTCACCTCAGTCCCTTTTGAAACAGTAGTTCACATCACTCCCCTGCATCAAATTGCTGCACCCTGTGCTCAGAAAGGACCAGCCGTGGTGAACGAATTCCACAGAAAAAGGCAGGGCTTGTTATGACTCCTGACTTCTTGTAAATTCTGCTGGTGCCAATGAAGCAGAAATAGACATGGGCGAAGCAGAAATACCTACCAAAGTGACTTGAACAAGATTCTTTGGAAAAAGTGACCAGATCCCACGACTCTTGAAAGTATCTGCCACATGCATTACCTTACCCACTTGTCTGTGTAGTAAAAGCCTGTGATGCAGAAGGATTACTCATGTCTCTTTTCCCCCAAAGGAATACTCGTCCTATCCAAGCTTTCCTCAAAGCCAGTACTCTCAGTATTACACCTCTTCCTACAACTCTCCTTATGTATCGGCGAATAGCATCAGTCCATCAGCCATCCCGACATCCACATACTCTCTCCAAGAATCTTCACACAACATCACTAGTCAAAGCACAGAATCACTGTCTGGTAGGTGGATACATTATATTATTTAAAACCAATTCACTGTTTTACAAGCTCAATCATCTGTGGGCACAAATAATACAACTTTGCTGTCTGATTTGTGAGCGTATAAATTTACACCAACAAATTAAAGTTCATGGCAAAGTTCTGTTACTTACACCTGCAATTTTGCACATGTCCTTTGTGGGGGCAAAGGATGATGACTTTACAACTGCAGGCACAACTTTAGAGAACAATTTAGAAAATGTCAGCTCTATAAGAATAAGCCACGTTCTTTTCATGAGTATTTCTTAATTGCTTCCTATAGCTTAAATGTGTTCCTGGTGTGAGTGGTCTCACACCTTCAAATAAAAGATGATATAGAAAGGGAAAATGTTATTAATCATGACTTTTAAACAATAGCCTAGTGTGTTAACAGATAGTTTTTATTAGTGATGAGCCCAACCCAAAATCCTATATCCAAACACATCCAAAATCTAAAAAGTTCCTAACTTTGCAGCCTCCTTCTAGTTTTTAGCTAATTTCTAACCACTAAACGTAATATCCGACTTCATAAGTATGTTAAAAGGAATTCAAGTGATTCTCTCTTAAAAAAAAATCAAGAGAAAACAGGTTGAGTTAAATGTCAATTATGAATTCCACATATGGCATCAATACCTTTGAAATTATCTCGGCTCTCCTGGAGTGCTTACTTTTCAGACTCTGAGGGCTCAAGCGGTCTATGGAATTACTGACAGATCATTATCCTCCTATGTACTGTCTGAATACAGCTTTCAGATGTCACTTTTCCACTAAAGTTTTCATTGGCATGCAATAACATTTATATAAAATACCACATAATTTGTGGATGATCACAATATACGCCCATTGTATGGTCTGCTGACTTATGGAACAAATCCGAACATCTGTGGTTGTTCAAAAAGAAAAATAAACTAATATTGCTTTTAAAAAGTGATCGCAGATTGCTCTAAAAGCAGTTGGAGGATTTTCTATTCCTTAGATCTTATCTCAGCCTACTTGAGAAACGGTGATTTCAAAGAGGCTTGTTAGGAACAACCCAAACTCTCCTTAAGAAGAGTGCATCTGTACCAGGAGGGTTGAGAGGCCACAAGTTAGCAAGGTGACAAGAAAAATGTTTGAAAAGGATTTGTAATTTAACGTAAGTGATATCTAGAGAGTTTTATGAAAGTGAATCCTATCAATTGATACTTTACATAGTGACCTTCACCTCTGGTTTCTTCTCAAGTGTTTCTAAACTGCTGTACCGTCTGTCCTCTGATAAACAGCTAAACTGGATTAAAACACACATGTATTTGGGAATATTCTAGAGCTGGGTTTTTAAACTATTTTTTGTTGTTGAAAAATGGCCTTTTTAATAATGAAAATTCATTGGGAAAAAAAATCATGTTTTGAAATTTTGTTTTTTTTACTTCCCCATTTCCAATGGAAAAGAGAAAAAGGGAGAAAGGAAACCCCAGAATACCAAAAAAAACCCCTGATTTTAAAAAGTGAAAATTTTCAAAAAAATGAAATCTCATGTATGTTTTTTTAACGTGAAAATATATTTTCTTAAATGTTTGTGAAATGTTTCTATTGTTTGACCCATTCAAACACAAACCTTTGGAACAAACTTTTTTTTTTTTTAAGTGGTTTGTGCAATAGCTAAATACCAAATATCAAAGCAGTTGTCACGCCTTTGCTAAAAGATACTTCTTGGATAACATAAAAGTATCGCAAGAACCACACGTGAAAGGTTGCAAATTTTAGGCTTTCAGCGGGATCCCTTTTTCTCTCAATAGGGGAATATGCAACCACACCAGTAAAAGATACAGAAACAGACAGGCAACACCGAGGGTCTGATGGAAAGTTACGAGGCCGATCAAAAAGAAGCAACGATCCTTCCCCTACAGTTGACAATGAGATTGAGGTAATAATATTAATTCCTTTTGATAGTAAATCCAGCCAAGAGAAATTGCTACGTTGATTTACAAATAATCTGCTGTTAGACTAGAGAACAGTATGCGCCAAAACATAGGCAAGATGTTTGAGACTATAGCCACCATGGCTGATGTAGTTTTAAAAGAAAAATGATTGTTGTCTCAGTGTAATTGTCATAGGCAAAATTTTGCACTCTGGCTTTTAAGGCAGCGTTGGATTTTGTTATTTTGCTCTCCTGACATAATATCCTACTGGGATTTCTATGCATATTGGGATAGCAGATTGTCAGAGCGTATATGGAATCGGAGAGCAGAGTTTGGAGTTTTTTTGTTTGTTTTTTTACCAACCTTAAAAAGGCATCTATGATCAATGTTTAAAGTGGTTTTGTTACCTTAAAAAAGTTGTAGCCACGTAATATTTTTTCTTAATTAAATGCACTCCTGAAGATGCTTAACGTGTGAATGTATTTGTCTCTTTCCCTCCTCCTTGTCTTTCATCACAGCGGGTGTTTGTGTGGGATTTGGATGAGACGATAATTATTTTTCACTCCTTACTCACGGGAACCTTTGCATCCAGATATGGGAAGGTAAAATTTAATTCATATTTTTTTAACATTATTGTTTGTCAAGCAAAATTGCATTGGGAATTGTGGGGGCAGTTAATAAGGCAGCTTTTCTAACAGATGCTGCCCATTTTGTTCAGACGGATTTTGTTATAAATAAATCCAGTGGTATTTCCCTCAAACATGTGAAAATTTAATTTAGTTTCCCTTTATATTGTATGTAGCCCCGCTTCTTCAAAAGCTTGCATTGTTCAGTTGCTGCTAGATAGGACACTGAGCTGTTGTTCTTTCAAGGCCTTTCTCCTAGGAGAAATAACTTATCCAGCAGCCAGAAAATAGTAACTCTAGCCTGCACACAGTAATATTTTCTGCTGGTCTATTGTTTTCATAAGAATCTCAGACAAATGATTTCTTTTTTTTAAGAGACTTTTTATATTGATTAACCCAAGTTCATTCCAAGTGTAGCATTGCATCTTCCCACTAACGATCTCAGATGGCCACTTAAGGCTAGATTTTTAAAGGTATTTAGGCACATGAGTAGGATTCTCAAAAGGGCCTAGGGCCTACTAGCCCCAGTCGGCATCTTTAGGGTACATAAATACCTTTGAAAATCTGGTGTTTAAGCTGATGGTGGCATTTATTTAGCAAGCCCTATCTGTAATTAATAGAGGAAGCTTTGAAATACACTGAACTTGGCTGCTAAGGAATTCTGAAGTAGCAGGTACTTAATAATAATAGTGCCTATACCTCATTTATTTGTATGGCAGTTTTCCTATTATAAATTCTTGTTCAAATGACTGAGTTACATAATGTCAAGCATTTTTAAGTGAAGAGAGAGAAAAAGACAATATCATTACCTAATTAAAGGTGGATAACCTATTTGACAACTGTTTCTGCATATGACTTTTAACATTGCAGCTTCATTGAGAGATTGGCAAATAATCCTATTTCTCTTTAGAAACTAGAAATATGATTTGACATCATTTTATGGCTTTACCAGCTGTACTTGATTTATGATGGTTATAACAACCTGGATGTGTAATTAGTGAGATAGATTTATTGTCCGCTGTTAGATGTGCACACTTGTAAAGGATATAAAATGGTGTTTGTGGTGCAGAAATCCACTGCAGCATTTGGAATGCCACTAACACTTCTAGCAGCACCTTCTGAAAATCAAGCACACATTTCCGAACAGGGATTTATTCAGGCCTATGTTGTACAGGGCAATTGGAATCGTTTCTTTTCCCACTGAATGTAATGAATGAGACAATTTGCAGCAGACATTGTGTAAGTTCTCACCTGGCTGCATGCAAAAAATAGAAAAGGAACAGGCAAGATAGAGAAAAATAAACTTGTGCAATCATACCGAGGATTGAGTTTTGGTGGTAAATGGCTGATGGAGAATTTCCATAATGGAGGGCAACTTCATGCTGGTGCAAAGTCAGCTCCTGTGCTAGCCGTCCTGGGCACAGGAAGTATGTCGGGGCAAGGTAATTCAATGGTGGTGATTGAGCTCAGTTACATTGTACAGATCCTCTACTAAGATGAGATGACCTGGAGCATATCGCACTGGGGCCAACATAGACTCGTCTCTGGATCAGGGAGCTGTAATTGAGGCTATGTGAACATAGGCTGCATATTCTGAAAGAGCATATGCGAAGGTTAGGGAGAACCAAGAAAGTGAACTTTAGGTTAGGATTTTCAAAAGCACTTACCATGGACATAACTATTCCCATTGACTTCAGTGGTAAAACTCATGTTGATTTCAGTGGGAGTCTTACCCTTCACTTCAATGGAAGGCAGAGTTAGGGTAATCCTGAGGACTTTTGAAAACCTGCCTGCATAAGGGATTGAGGGGAGAAAATAGGAAAATGAAAACACACAAGGCTGTCCAGTATGAAAATGCTCTATGGAAAATAAAGGGAGAACCTTTCCATAGGATAGTTCTTAAGCATTCTGTAGAATAGAGAATTATAGAATTTGAAGGGCTGGTTAAAAATATTGTTAGAAAGGCTCTCCTTTGCTGTTAAGTTCTAAAAGATTTTTTGAATAACTTTTATAGAACCCCATTGAATTTCTACAGATCCTACTGGTTTCATCTCTTTTGAATTCCATAGAACTTTTCTATAAGGAAAATGGCTCAAAACTAAAACGATGATTAACCAAGGTTTTGATCTAAAAACCCACATTGAAATAAATTGATTTTGGATCAGGCTCTAAGTCAAAAGGGAAATGGAACACACACCAAACTTCTGTCATGGGAACCATTAAATAATAAACCCAATCCAGAAGTGTTTAAGCAAGTTGAATTCACAAATATGAGAGAAGCAGCCAAGACAGAGTGGAATAGAGCTCCAAAATTTCATACCTGAATAATACAGAAAGTATTAATCTCCGATATCCAGGCCTAAAATTTATTATTTTTATCTATAATCGATATTAAAGATAAACATGCCTCTTATTAGACAGACACATTAATAATTAAATCTCCCTCTTCTACTGGGGCAGCTGGGATTAGAACCATTGCTCTCTCACCTCCAAAAGCACACACTTCTACCAGCAGTACCTCATTGACCATACTAGTAGGGTAGAGCTGACCGAAACCTCTTTTGCAAAACAAAAAAAAAAGTTCACAGTATTTTCCAGGTTTCATCAAAACTTTGTTTTGGTTGAAATTTTCTGACCACATCTAGTGCTGGAGCTCCTAGTTATTCTCTCCAAGTCACAACTATAAGGCGGGAACATCCCACTCAAAGCCAGGCCATTCCTTAGATAATGAGCTCCTTGGAGCAGAGACTGTCCTCTGGAAGTGTTTGGAAAGCACTGAGCACGTAGCAGCAATAAATAATAATAACAATTGCAGCACAAGGTGGACTGATCACTTGCCCATGGTCAAACAGCATATTAATGGCTGAGCTGGACTTCTGCTTCTACTTATCTCCCAGCCTCAGTCCTCTGCTCTGGCCAACAGACTATTCAGCCTCCTTATATTTAATCTTAATGGGTTTCCCATGCAGTCCCTACAACATATCCCCTCTGTTGGAAACCAAAAGTGGCCTGTGAGCTCCAGGTCTCCCTTTACTTTCTTTCCAGGTATTTTTTTCACAAACAAATGTCAACAGATGGGATAAAGTTTTTTTTAAAAGTGTTTCCTATGCCTTAGAGAGGGGGCTGGGGGAGGAGCAGCTGTAGGAAAGGTGAGACTTGCAGTACAATGGACGCTTCTGTGCACCTATGAGTTGTGTCTGTATTGTGAGAGGTCACCATGTCATCCTGGAAGTCAAAAGATAGCCTTACAGGTCTGTCGCATCTTACGCGCATTGAACATGCGCAATTTCAGCTTTATGTGGTCGGCAAAAACAAAAAAAAAAGAGAAAAATAACAATTTTAATACTGTACCTGTAGTGCGGGCGATTCTGCCCGCCATTACACTCAATGTAATTTTGACTATACGCGATTTTCGCTTTACGCGCTGACTGCGGAACGTAACCCCAGCGTAAGATGCGACAGACCTGTTGCCTGCCCAGAACTGGGCCTCGAGATGGCAAACGGGTTCGTTGCCCGGTGTGCTTGGCACCAATAAAGACACCGAGGGGAGAAAGCAAGTCAAGTTTATTTCAGAGCTCTGAAATGGCACTAGGAGACCAGCATGTCTCAGATCAAGTGCAGCACATACAAATAAAATTTTCCCTTTTATATTCCAAGCTGTTTCTGTGTAAGCCTTTGTTCTGTTACTCCCTCTTACCCCTCCCACCCCTCCCTTCTGTAGCAGTTACAATTAGAAAAGTTCCCATTCGTCTGCTTATCTTTTGGCCTTGCAAGGCCTGTTTACAGCAGCTGCCTGCTAGAAAAGCTGACCCTTACATTTCTGCTTCAGCATGTAAGCAGTTAGCATAGAAGTAGGTGAGAGTTCACAAGATGGAGTTCTGTGGTTCAGGTAGGCCCAGAGCAGAAGAGCTTCATCGGCACTTTTGGCCTTCCACTCTCCCGAGTTACCTGGTAGCTATGCCTGGTGACACCAACAGACCTGTATATGCTGAGAGTACAATTCCCAGCTGAGCCTGTCAGGACAGAGGCTGGTCCTCAGTTGCCATGCTTGTGATTAAGGGGATGTGCCATTGCTATTCCCATTGTGAAGTGGAATAGCTATCAAAATAACAAAATATCTTCCATGTGCAGGTAAAGTGAGTTTTTGTTCTAGCTGAATGTGGTAAAGAAACTGGCAAGCAGGAGAAAATTTCTCCACCCCTTTGCCTCTCAGCAGGAGGCCCCTGGATGCAGAGGTTCCACCACTATATTCAATTAACCCTGAATACTGTATTCAGTAGAGTTTAGAAACCTGTTCGACAGGCTTCTGCTTACAGTATGGGTGTAGAGTATTTGCTGTGAGACTAGAATGCTCAATAGACATAGCAGTTCATTTTTATGGCTTAATATACACCCCACCCAGCCTTTCTAATCCCTTAGGCGCATATTAAAGAGAGCTTCCATGCAGTAGAAAGGATGATTGCACTCTTTACTAGTCTGTAAAGAACTGAACACTGAAGTACAGGCCTCTGAGGAAAACACAAGGGGAAATAAGTGAGTTAAAACCAGTTGCATTGTTACTAGCACTTTAGCTGAATTCAGTGCAGAGGTCTCAGACAGGAGGATGGTATGTTACCAGGTTTGGCCTCTCGTTCCAAGTTTTGGGTTGAAATAACCAGACACAGGGCAGAAAAGTGACTCTTTAGGTGCTGTTAATTTAATACTTGGTAAAGGAAGTAGCAAATACTCTTGTCAAGAGAATTCATTGACCTATTTTCCTCTCCCTGTGCCCAAATTTTGGGAAATTTCTAAACCCGTTCCTCATAGCTTCTATAACCTTAAGTGTCAACAGATTTTTTAATTTGCACATCCCAGTTGTTAGGGGTCTTTTCTGCATTCCTTCCCAGTAGCAGTGAAACACAATTATTTGATAGTTCACTCTAACACTTCTTTAATGAATGAAAAAGAGGGACACTAAATATGTTTTTTTTACCCAGCTGCTGGCATGTTAAGTAGGGGATAATAATACTTCCTTACTCCCACACTTTTTCTGTTTTGTATATTTAGACTAAGGGTACATCTACACTACAGGGGGGAGTCGATTTAAGATACGGAAATTCAGCTACGTGAATAGCGTAGCTGAATTCGACGTATCGCAGCCGACTTACCCCATTGTGAGGACGGCGGCAAAATCGACTTCTGCGGCTTTCTGTCGGCAGCGCTTACTACCACCTCCGCTGGTGGAGTAAGAGCGCCGATTCGGGGATCGATTGTCGCGTCCCATTGGGACGCGATAAATCGATCCCCGAGAGGTCGATTTCTACCCGCCAATTCAGGCGGGTAGTATAGACCTAGCCAAAGTTCTTTAGGGCAGGTAATGTCTCTTACTCTGTTAGTATAGTGCCTAGCACGATGGTGCCCTAATCTTAGGTGGGGGTCTCTGAGTGCTACTGTAACATTTAAAAAAAGTGACTGATGAACTGAATCTAATATTATAATTACTCCTTCCATATAACAAGCCTTGGGGACAAATGGAATGGATTTCAATTTAGCACTGAATTACAAAACTGAAAATTTCAGAAAACAGCTGATGTTGCTACCAGAACATGGAATTTTGATGGATCTTCATCAGCCCTTTAATATTGTCTAAAAGTCAACAAGGGGTTTTGAGCTGTAAATTTGAATGTAAGATGCACATTAACTTCTGGAATTAGTCAGCATCTCAGATTGACTTGATTTTAACAGACACCACTGCAAATGCATAACAGAGCACATTGTGTCTAATTTTTAAACAAAAACCTTGGAAACAGTTATGCCCTGACACTCATTTTCTGGATGTTAGTTTATTTAGAATGGGGGAATTTATAATTAGCTGTTTCTTATACTATACCATCTCAGGCTTTATCTGTCTGGGGGATTTATCTCAATTCCAGCCATCAGTAGCCAGCAACCGCCAGTGCAAAGCATATGGTAGGCAAGGAAAGCACAGAGGAATTTATCCCAGTTTCAAACAGGTGTAATCTGTACCACTGCAAATACTAAAGCTGGTTGGAAATTTTCTAATTTGAATGTTTTTCCATTGGAAAATGTCAATCTGTCAAAAGCTTGTATTTTTGCAGAAATTAATCAATTTCAACTAATCTTATGAGATAACACAGGCAAGGTTGGCTGTCTTGCGCTGTATTTTGGGTTCAAACAATGATCCCTGGATTACAAAGTGAAATTCATCTAGAATCACCAGGTTCAAGTTGAAGTGAGGTTAAACCTACTGAGTTTTATACAGCTTCCACCCAAAACTATACATTGGCTCAAGATTGCCCAAAACTGAGCATAGATTCACTGCACCTTGACAAACATGGCCAGATTTCCAGTTTTAAAATAAAACCCTGAAACTAAGTGGTTTGCAGTTTAACTATGCCTGTTTGGTCCATCTTTACTTAGGAACACTGAGGAAACTTTAGGGAACAAACGGAGAATTCCAGTAAGCTGAAAGGAAAAGTGTCTTCCTGGTGAGCATTATTCGACTGTGGAATAAACTTTCCGAGGAAAGTGGTGAAAGCTCCATCATTGGGACACTTTAAAACTAGCCTGGGAAAAGCACTAGGAAACATACTGTAGGGAATAATCCTCTGTATCCACAGTGTCTCTGCTCTGTGTAACCTCATTAGTGACAGGTTCAAGTCTGAGGGAGAGCCTGAACCAGAGTTTCACCACCCCTTACAGTATATTTCTGGGTTTTCCTAGTTTCTTGTATGCTTGATTGACTTTTGAGATTTCTACTCCAACAGCAGCTTTAAGGCATTTTCAATGGGACCTTGGGGAATTAGGTGCCCAATTCCATTGACTTTCCATGGGAATTAGATGCTTAACTCTCTCATGACTAAGTCTGGCCAGAAAACAAGAATTCTGTTTCACAGAGAATTTCCAGGTTTCAGTATTTGGTTTCGTATTGGGACAAACCTGAGATCTTTTTAATTTTTTTCATGGAAAAACAAGGGAGAGAGACCTCCCCCAGAGTAGCCAGTAATCCATTCATTTGGGATGTGGAAGACCCACGTTTAAATTCCTGCTCTGCCTGATTTGGAGCAAAAGTTTAACGTGGGTGTCTTCCCACATCCCATGTGATTACCCTAACCACTGGGCTATTGGCTATCCTGGGGTGGGTGGGTGTCTCTTGTTTTGTCCAGAAACTCCATCCTGGACCTAAGAAACCTTCCTGACAAAAGGGAATTGGCATTTTCAGAAAAAAATATTTCATCCAAGAACTTCTGACCAGTTGTACACAAGGCCCTTTCAAAATCCCAGCCCTGATTTTCTTTCTGCCTTCACTTTTATGCCTAAAACAGCTTGTGCTGTGCATTGCCGTGTGCTCATACAGGCCCCCAAAGCTACTATCCAATTGAAACACCATAGGGATTTAATCAAATCTGATGGTGATTCATGGTTCTAATGGCTGGATCTGTCCTTTACTACTTTACAAACTGAGAAGGAATAAAAAGCCATTTTATTACTTGGCAGTTAAAAACTATTTGTAGAAGTTGCTAAGGTTCAAATCAAAAGCGCTCTCCCTTGAGGACTATTAGTTAATTCAAAGTGCCAAGGGATTTCCCCCCAACCCCCCATTCTTCTTCTTTTGCTTGAGATGTGGCCCTATATCACTGCTGCTGTTCAAACATCTAAGAGTTTTCTGTTCCTTTGACAAACATGAGCCAAAGTGCTTAAGGACATCTGTTTATTTTATTTCTTTAATGAGAAAACCTTCCAATTTCTCCCTGGCTCAGCTGTGTTTATTTACATTTTGTTAGTCATATGTGCTGGGTACCTCACGACATTAACAACCTGCAGAGACCTAGGCTGAAGCCTGCTAGCAGGCATCCTGGTCAAAAAGGCAGAATAAGCCCTTCCTAAGGAAAACAGAGTCCCTGGAACTCTATAAAATAGATTTTCAAAACAAATACAGCCTAATTCACTCAGTAGATCCTGGATTAAGTCAAGATGAATACAATTTGGGAAGGATTTTCTGAGGAAGTTGGAGATTTTTTTACCCACTGGAGGCTAAACTTTGTATTTAATGCCTTTTTAAGTTAAATAAGAAAAGCATTTAGCCATTGCAGGTAATAAAGAGTCTGTTATTTTAGACATGTCATTGTATCAATTATTAGTTCATTATTGGGGAGAGGGCAGACTATATAAGGATAAATAATTGCAGTGATTCAGTTATTTTCTAATGTGTATTTTGGGAGCAAACTTCTTTATTAATAATTTCTGCTGACAGGAAGCAGGAATGCAAAATAGGAAAGACAGACCCATGACAGTTTGAAAGATGGGCACAGGAGATGTTCTGAAGTGCTTTTATAGATTTAATCTCTTGTAGAAAAGTTTACGTAAACCAGGGATTTTCCAAGCAGAGTACGTGTGTGGCATCTAGGAGTATTAAAGGATTATTTCTATCTTAAAATACATTTCAGAAATGGTGCTGGATTCCTAGCTAAGAAGACCTGCTCCTGAGCATCTCTAAATCGTGACATTTTGTTTTCTTCTAATATTTTAGGGGCAGGCATTAAAAACCTTAACTTCCTCATGTAAAATGCAGGCACAAACAGGTAATTCTATATGTGCTACACCTGTTGTAAATGTTTGGTGTCCATTATTACCCATCTCCACCCAGGTGCACAGTGTTTTGCATGTGGCCTTCAGGGGCTTGTTTGAGAAAATGTGGCCCTTTTCTTTGTGTGGGGTTTTTGATGAGAATTTTTACATTCCTGATGAGGGAGAAGGGAGGGTGATGAGAAATAAATTGTAGACTGACAAAACCTTTGAGCATAAGCCCTTTCATATGCCTTAATAACAGGAATTATTTCCCATCGCACTTAAGAACCATATGCCTCTGCAGTTTTGAGGATAGATTTTTTTCTGATCAATAGACTCCTGGGGTTTTGCTCAGAGATCCTTTGAATTGCCATGAAATTCTTGTCGCTGTGTCATAAGCTGCACATTTAAAGCAGGGACATACTTGGGGCTAGTGTTGACAGAGCTAAAGCGGATGGACTACTGTGCCTATCTGCTCAATGAATGAACTTTATCCATCTTCGGATAAAAAGTAGAACAACTTCAAGGCATTGTCCCCAACTATATCTGGACAGGTACATGCATATAAAGGCAGGAGTGGAGTCTCTTATGTAAGACTCCAGCCAGTGAGACCAGAAGCAGTCAAAGCAGGACTGCTGCACTGGGGAGCAAAATGGAGTCCAACTGGGGCCAACCCTCCCCCAAGCATGTCCTGGATGCAGATCTGGGTTGGGGAGACCCTTCCAATCTGTGGGTCCAAGGAACCAGAGGGTGTCTTCCCATGCCACCCCCACAATGTGGCCTGCAGGAAAAACTGCAGGAGAGGAGCCAGACACAAGGATCAGAAGCTGCACAAGCAGGGACCTCTGGACATTCAGAGAACTTTCCATCATTTCGGCTGGAGTTTTTCTGCCCTGTGCTGAATGGCTGTTTGCTCTCATCTTCGCCCTCCCCCTTCTCCACTGTCTCTTTGCCTCATCTTTACTCCACACCTGCCCATGTGTTCTGTCCCTTTCCCTACCCCGTGTCTGTCTTGTCTATTTAGATTGAAAGCTCTACGGGGCAGGGACCATCTACTACTCAGTGTCTGTACAGCACTTAGCACAATGGGACCCTATTCTTGGTTGGCCCTCAGGTGCTACTGTAATAAATGTGATTAATAACTAACATATAGTGCTGCACTGGACTTCAACATGCTGCTGCTGTGTGAAAAGTGACACAGGATGGATAGCACGATACTGCCATTTTCAATCTGACTTCCATGTGTCCGAGTTAAGTCTGCTGCTTGGATAACAAAAGAGCAAAAAAGAGTTTTTAATCTAAAGAAACTGCCTTTTGGTTTCATCACTGCCATGCGTGCATATATACACACTCAAAAGGGAAAAAGAGGTTTCACTTTGTTTTGCCAAGATGAGAAGGCAGGATTTCTCTTGACAGCTTCAATGGTTTTGCCTGCTGAGATGATGCTTTCACCCATCTCTGGCCATACCTCAAATAAACATGTGACACACAAGTCCGCTGTAAGAGATTGAACTTTATTTCCTGGCCCAAGTCACTTGACCCTAAATATGCCTGTCTTCTGGAAGGAGGTCTCACGTCCATGGCTCTGCATCTGGCACTTGGAAATTATTTTGAAACACATTAAAATGGTGCAGGACAGAGATGTAGGGATACAACATGGCAATAGTACCCCAAAACGAGCCTTGGGTGGGTTCTGAAAGGAATTAATATTTTATAATGCATCCTGCATTATGTTTTAAGAATAGATTCCTCAATGTGTGGCCAGCAAGGGTTACTATGCTCTCCACAAACTGCAGTCTGAAGGCGACGAAGAAAGGCATGCTGGTATTGTAGACTTAGCAAATGGGAACTTCAGAGCTCCCAGCTGCCTGACAAAAGAGAGCATGCACTTTGGTTGTGCCCTACAGTTTATAGGAGGCAGATGTAATCACCTCTTGAATACGAGGCTCCAGGTTTATTTTTGGATCTATAATTGCTGCTTTTGATGTCTTACGCTGGCAGCAAAGTATAACTGCATAGTGCATTTTCTTGTTTTATCTCCAACGGGAAATATTTATCAAATACAACTCAAGGAGCATCAGTAATTTGGAGTCTTTTCAGAATTTGCTTTTGAACTATGTGAAAATATCCGTATTACCACCTTTGAGGTATACTGAGGATGGCACAGAAGACTGAGGAGGCTGCTAGCCAAGCAAGAGAAATCAGGATTCCGGCAGGTTTGCCCTCCACTGGCCAGAGCCTAGAAGTAGGATTCCACATTACTGCTGACCAATATTGAATATTCTCCTTTAGGTCAAAAAGGTATCACAGGTCTTTTTTTAATCTGAGGGTCCAGTTTTTAAGCCCGACAAGGAATGGATCCTTCACAATGTGTGTTGTCAAGATCACAGTGAAAACAAATAATGCAACATGAGAGAATCAGAGCAGCAATGTGTATAACCAAAACAGAACTGGGGCCAGATGCAAGTCTTAGGGAAGCACCAGCTTTATTTACATTCTGACGAGCAGTCACTAGCCAGCAAAACTCCATATGAAAAGAACACAGCAGTATTGTGCCAGACAAGCTGATCAGTTCCTCTGATGGCGAACCTGAATTGCATCATACGCTGAATAAGCTGTGAATGAGGGATCCAACAGGAAGAGACCTGTAAATGGACTGCAACCAGAAATTAATGGTTTTCTAATGTTCAATAGGACAGTCTCTGTATTATAGTTAGTGATGACAGACTAAGGAGGATACCTTCAGGAGAGGCAGCATGGTCTAGTGCAGGGATCAGCAACCTTTGGCACGTGGCTCTCCAGGGTAAGCCAATGGGGGTGGTGGGAAGCGGCGGCCAGCAAATCCTTCGTTCCACGCCGCTTCCCACCTGGAGTGGCGAACCGCGACCAGTGGGAGCCGCGATCGGCTGAACCTGCGGACACGGCAGGTAAACAAACCAGCCCGGCCCGCCAGGGTGCTTATCCCTGCGAGTCGCATGCCAAAGGTTGCCAATCCCTGGTCTAGTGGATAAGTCACTGAACTGAGAGGCAAGACATCTGAATTCAGTTCCCTGATCTGCCATAGAGTCCTTTGTGATGTTGGGCAAGTCAAGTCACTAAGTCTCTCTGTGCCTCAGTTCTCCATCAGTAAAATGGGGATGATAATGCTACTTTTTCCTCCTACCCTTAAAGTCTTATCTATTTAGACTGCAAGCTCTTTGGGGTAGTTAATGACTTTCACTGTGGCCTTGTCTACACTAAGATTTAAAGGTGTGATGTTACAATACATTAGCTAACGTCTTTGAGAAATCGCAGTGTAGACAAGGCAGTGCATACTGTAATATATGCTAAGATGGTCAAGTTAAAGTCTAGGCTGCCCTATCCCCAGCTAAGCCCATCAGCTTAACACATGTTAAAGGCAGTTTGCCTTCTCTACCCAAGACTTTGCAATTATGTTAGTTAGAAAGTATTAGTCTAGTAAAGGCCTGTGTGTACACTGCTTAGCAGTGGAGCCCTGAATTTGGTCAGGGCCGCTAGCTATTACTGTAATACAAATAATCAATCGATCTTTAGAACATTGCCTCTTTGGACAAAGTCACCTTATCACCATGTTGTGTTCTGGTGTTGTGATATCTTGGCATTTATACCATATTGCAACTCAGTGTCAAGACATCACAATGTCAGTTTAGCCCCAAAGATGTTTCAAGATGTTTATTTTATACCTCGCAAGCCAAACTTGCAGGATGTGGAACGTTCGTGGGGAGATCAGGACTGTCTGTGAGAAAGGGGTGTTTAAAACTAAGCCGATTGCTACCAGAAATTGTTCTTTGCTCTTCTTACTCAGAGTTCCGTGAAGAAAAACAATAGAGGCTGGACTGGAATAAACCTGCACAAGAAGCACTTCAGCAGTTCTTAAAGATACAGACATAAAGATTGGCTTGTACTATGAGCAACTATGTTAAAATGGATTTGAAAAAGATCTTACTATTTTTAGTATTGTAGTAACTTTCCATTAGACATTCACTGTAGAAAAAGATTTTAGGAGCCAAGTCAATTGTATGAAACAGATCAAAAAGAACATCTCATCTGATTTAATTCAGTGCTGCCTTTGGGATTTACTGCTGGTATTTAGGTACCTTTCAGGTGCCCTGGATGATGATAGCAGGGTTTGTTTTGTTACTTCCCAAATCACATTAGCTGGATATACAAAAAGGCAGCTATGAATAAAAGAAATCAGGGAAGGTTTTTTTTCTGTCTGGCATTTACTTTTGTCTGGCAAAGTTTACAGTGGTAGTGGTTATTAGGGCTGTTCATTCAGGTTCCACAAGATGGCTAATAAACCTGAATTTTTCAGAGTTCAGGTAAAACAAATTCATGTGTATGTGTTTCACGGGCACTTTTAGCGTATGGGAGATGATCATGGGATTGGCATAATGAGGTTATAAAAATGGTCATACTGGGTCAGACCAAAGGGCCATCTAGCCCAGTATCCAGTCTTCCGACAGTGGCCAATGCCAGTTGTCCCAGAGGGAATGAACAGAACAGGTAATCAAGAAGTGATCCATCCCCTGTTGCCCATTTGCAGCTTTTGGCAAACAGAGGCTAGCGACACCATCCAGGCTAATAGCCACTGATGGACCTCCATGAACTTTAGTTCTTTTTTAACCTGTTATAGTCTTGGCCTTCACAACATCCTCTAGCAAGGAGTTCCACATGTGCATTGTGTGAAAAAATACTCCCTTTTGTTTGTTTAAACCTGCTGCCTCTTAATTTCATTTGGTGACCCCTAGTTCTTGTGTTATAAGAAAGAGTAAATAACACTTCCTTATTTACTTTCTCCACACCAGTCATGATTTTGTAGACCTCTATCATATCCCCCCTTAGTCATCTCTTTTCCAAGCTGAAAAGTCCCAGTCTTATTAATCTCTCCTCATATGGTAGTCATTCCATACCCTAATAATTTTTGTTGCCCTTTTCTGAACCTTTTCCAATTCCAATATATCTTTTTTGAGATGGGGTGACCACATCTGCACGCAATATTCAAGATGTGGGTGTACCATGGATTTATATAGAGGCAATATGATATTTTCTGTCTTATTATCTATCCCTTGCTTAATGATTCCCAACATTCTGTTAGTTTTTTTGACTGTCGCTGCACATTGAGTGGATGTTTTCAGAGAACTATCCAAAATGACTCCAGGATCTCTTTCTTGAGTGGTAACAGCTAATTTAGATCCCATCATTTTATATGTATAGTTGGGATTACGTTTTCCAATGTGCATTACTTTGCATTTATCAACATTGAATTTCATCTGCCATTTTGTTGCCCAGACACTCAGTTTTGTGAGATCCTTTTGTAGCTCTTTGCAGTCTGCTTGGGACTTAACTATCTTGAGTTTTGTATCATCTGCAAATTTAGCTACCTCACAGTTTACCCCTTTTTCCAGATAATTTATGAATATGTTGAATAGGACTGGTCCCAGTATAGATCTCTGGGGAACACCACTATTTATTTCTCTCCATTCTGAAAACTGACTCTTTATTCCTATCCTTTGTTTCCTATCTTTTAACCAGTTGCCAGTCCATGAGAGGGCCTTCCCTCTTATCCCATGACAGCTTACTATGCTTAAGAGTTTTTGGTGAGGGACCTTGTCAAAGGCTTTCTGAAAATCTATGTACACTGTACCCACTGGATCCCCCTTGTCCACATGTTTGTTGACTCCCTCAAAGAATTGGTGAGGCATGATTTCCCTTTACAAAAACCATGTTGACTCTTCACCAACAAATTATGTTTCTCTATGTGTCTGACAATTTCCCCGATACTGAAGTCAGGTTTACTGGCCTGTAAGTGCCGGGATCACCTCTGGAGCCCTTTTTAAAAATTGGTGTCACGTTAGCTATCCCCCAGTCATTTGGTACAGAAGCTGATTTAAATGATAGGTTACAAACTACAGTTAGTAGTTCTGCAGTTTCACATCTGAGTTCTTTCAGAACTCTTGGATAAGTACCATCTGGTCTTGGTGACTTATTACTGTATATCTGGAGTGAAATTTTTAAGTGACTAAGTCCCATTTTCTAAAAGTCCCTTTGACTTTCAATAAGAGTTAGGCTCCTAAATCACTTTCGGAAATGGGACTTGACTCCTAAGTCACTTAAGCACTTTTGAAAAATTTACCCCCATCTTATCATAGCTCTCCCATCTAGGAATCGAAATGCTTGGAGAAGATTACATCTAGCATTAGTCTAGCTCTATAAATGCCCCCCCCCCCCCCGGACTTTTGAAGGATACCCCTCCTCACAAAGCCCAATATAAAAAAACATGCCTACTTGCACTAGAAATAACAGAACCCATGCACACCCCTGCTGGTTACTTATGGATGAGAAAGCCACATCCATCTCTCATATTCTGATCAAGGCATGCAACTCAACAGCCAAAGAATAAATGTTCTTACAACCAGTCTTTGTTCAAACATGTGGCCCAGCCCTCTCTTTCCTCTCGCTCTTTACAACCTTCACTTTTTTATATATTTCAACCAAACAAACTGGTCCATTTTCCAGGAGTTTCCAAGTAATTAAACCCAATTAAAACCATTAAATTCTTTCTTTTAGTGACAACTTCATTATTAACAGCTAACCACAAGGAGCAGATTTAACTTGGAAAGTCCTTGATTGTGTACTAATCCATCTCTCACCTCTGGCTGACACCTCCATCAGATAAACCCCACAGAATAGGAGTCTGATGAATACTCTTAATTAATACTTTCTTCCTTGTAGAAAAGTAATTATTTGTTCACGGCATAAACAGGTATTTGGCAGGAGCTTAAAGTCTGATTGGTTTTAAATACTAGGGTTTGTTTTTTTTATTTAAGGAAAAAAATCTGAATTCAAGATGTGGGCTCAGAATTACATTGTCCTAACATCCAGAATGTCAGGTTAATTGGCACATATCTAAACAGAGACAAAACTCAGACAACAAGCTGCCTCAATGTGTTATCCTGCATGTGTTATCAAAGCAGCCAGCTCTGCCCCTTTGCTAATGGCATGCAAGTCTGAACAATTTACCTGCAAGACAGAAGCTTGGAACTAGAGTGTTTTGGAAGCAGAAACCGAGGAGAGAATGACTTACACTTGAGAGATTGCCAGAGATAAATCTGCCTACTCACTTCCTTTTACAATATCACCAAGAGCTATAAAGTAGGAGGTAACTGGCTCTGATGGGCCAGCCAACTGGAGGGATAGTAGCTGCAGGTGGTAACAAATACATGTGTTTTTAATGCATACTTTAGGGCAAGGTGGATGAGGTAATATCTTTTATTGGACCAACTTCCATTGGTGAGAGAGGCAAGCTTTTGAGTTTACACAGAGCTCTTCTTTAGGCCTGGGAAAGATACTCAATGTCACAGCTAAGTACAAGGTGACTGGTGGCACCTTAAAGACTAATTTACAGATTTATTTGGGCATAAGCTTTCGTGGGTAAAAACCTCACTTCTTCAGATGCATAGAGTGAAAGTTACAGATGCAGGTATTATATACTGACACAAGGAGAGCAGGGAGTTACTTCACAAGTGGAGAACCAGTGTTGTTCTGAGAGCTCATTCTTGATCTTCTCCTGTCTGCTGTAAAGGATACTGATCAGGTGGTTCCTCAGTTTCTTTGAGAGTGTGTGGCACAGTCTCTCACCATAGTCAGTGTAGTATGTTGATTGCAATGGATTTTTTACCTTCAGTCCATTTGGTATGATGTCCATCTCTTTGCACTTGGAGAGTAAGATGATGTCTGTCTGTATCTGTGCAAGTTTTTTGTTGAGGTTGATGGATTTCCACTCCATACGGCTAAATTTAGTGCCTTGCATGGTGTCAAGTATCAGGGGGTAGCCATGTTAGTCTGTATCTACAAAAACAACAAGGAGTCTGGTGGCACCTTAAAGACAAACAGATTTATTTGGGCATAAGCTTTCGTGGGTAAAAACCTCACTTCTTCATCTGTAACTTTCACTCTATGCATCTGAAGAAGTGAGGTTTTTACCCACAAAAGCTTATGCCCAAATAAATCTGTTAGTCTTTAAGGTGCCACCAGACTCCTTGTTGTTTTTGTAGATACAGACTAACACCGCTACCCCTGATACTAAATACAAGGTGGAACAGATTGTTTAGCATAATTAGTTAACACATATTTCAAGGGAGCATTCAAGGTGAAATGGCCCATTAACACCTCTCCAGTCATAGGAGGGAAAGGCAACCCCCCCCCTCCCAAAACTGGGGAGGTAGTTTAAGTAGGTTACAGATTATAATAAACCGTAAATCCAGTGTGTCTATTCATTCCAGGATTTTTAGTATCTAGCAAAATTATAGACATTTAAACCCCCCCCCCCCCCCCGGGCTCATCTTTTGAAGGTGTTGTGCAGTTTTCCTTTGAGGATGAGGACTGAGAGGACAGATATAGAGTGATCGCTTTGTGAAAAGCGTTCACCCATAGGTGATATGGTGTTTTTTGTCTTTTATCATTTTCCTGTGTAAGTTCATTGAAGAACGTAGTGATTGTCCGGTTTCACCCACACAGTTGCTATTGGGGAATTCAGTGCACTGGATGAAGTACACTGCACATTGTGATACAGTATGTGTGGGTCCCATGGGTCTTGAAAGGTGAGTTGTGGTGGGGTGTGTTGACCATCGTAGCTGTGGAGCTATATCTGCAAGTTTTGCATCTGTTGTTCTGGCAGGGTCTGGTGCTACTTTGCGGTGGTGTGTCCTGGTCTGCGGGTAGCTTCAAACAACCCCCCAACCTCTGTAGTTACCTGCATTAGCTGATCAGTGTTGTTTTATATTCAAGTAATCCACTAGTCTTAATAATAATAAATTGTTAGTAACTTAACTGTATATCTAATAAAGTCTATTGTTAACATATATACAGAACATATATACAGGTCAATCTATCAGTCTAACCTAAAACCAACTGCCTCCTCAGATTATCACCTCCACATGCTGAAGAGTCTGTTCATTCTCTTAAAGTCACAATAACACCACAGTCACTAAGTGGGATCAAGAACAAACTTCACCCTGATGGACTGAGCATTTTTTGCCTTCCTCTGAAGCTGTGCTAGCCCTGGATAGATCATTGGTCTTCCCCAGTATGGCTGCTCTTATAGCAAGAGAACAAAACATAATTCCCCCAGAGCAATGGAGCCAGATCCTAGGAGATTCTGGATGCCTTTAGTCCAATAGGAATAGCGGGTGCAAGGCGTCTCACAGCATCAGGCACCTGACTTGAACTGTGCAGTAGCATGTAATCCTGAAGCCCTCCTTGGCTAGAAATGACAGCGATGACTGAACACGTCACAAGCGGACAGTTTTAATGTCACTCACCAGTTCAAATACTATCAGTCCAAATCGTTGTAGAAAAAGTTACGTCTTTCCATTTTTGGCAGCCCACCTTGCTCATGGAGAAGGAGTTGGAGATTTTCCTGCCCATGGAGAAATATACTGAAGCAGAGTGTTTGACAGCGGGAATGTGTAATTAACCTCCCTATTCTTTACAAGCTAAGCGCTCAGGTGTGCCCAGCCCAGGCAGGAGAGCAAGGTGAGGTAAGGGTGCAAGGGTCTTCCCTCCTGCATTCGATGGGCACAGCTTCAGTCCTTGTATTGTACTTCCCAGTGCACAAGGGACTGTTCCAAACTGATGCTGCTTTATGCATTATGCTAGCCTCTCCAGTCCCATGGGAAGGAGCAGGTGTTACATCCAATGGTGGCACAGCAGCTGACGTCCCTAGAGGCTGCTGGATCATCTCTTAGTGCCACAAGCGAGCCTCACAGGTAATTGAGTGAGGCTGTTTAATTTTACCACATTAGGAAGCACCAGGCCAGTAGCTGTGTATGGCTGAGGTGAGGTGACACATTCAGGGATGGATTGTGATAACCTAGGTTTTATGTGTAAGGGGTTTATTTCTTGTTTTCTATCCCATCTTCTCATTGTTCTTCTTTGCTAAAGCATAACCAGAGATTAGTAAAAAGGTAGGACTTCGCTCTTCTAATGTTACTAAACAAACACTCAGGGCTAGTATTTCCCATTTAATTAATTTTCAGAGTGAGGACTGGTTGATGGGAGGAGATTCATTTTCTAGAGTCTGAGGGCCCAGTCTTCCCAGTGGATTCCTGTGCAAAGTGAAAGTATCACTTCGAACTGGGCAATTTGGGTTAATTGTTCTCAGTGCACACAAGCATAACACACTGGGGAAGTAACAGATCCCTGAGAGTTATAGGGCTCAGCATTCCAGAGTATTAGGGCAACTTTGCACTCTTCTGCTGATACAAAGCTGCCCAAAAGCTGTCTTAGCCAGCTACTAGAGCATCTCCCTACAGCCTAAGGGGATCCTCAGGTAACTCAGAGCCACTGTAGCGGCTTGTATGATATGTACCTGCTCTCCCAAAACAAGCGCTCCCTTATGCCTGGCCGATTACTGGCTGCTGGAAAAGCTCTTTAGGTTTGGTGACAGGAGAGCAGGACTGAGTCCAGTATTCAGCCTGTCCTGGTAGGAAGGGAGTGCAAAGAGAAAGCTGGCTGTGGAGCAAAGTCTCCATATGACAATTACTATGGGCCTTAAGTCTGTCTTTGTGTCCCAATACCTGTATTGACATCAGCTTCAAACTATTTACATAGGCTCACACAGGTCTCAAACAATTGTATCCGGACACCGATTTTGTGTTCTACCCTAGACATATCTGCTTGATACTGAGCTGACAGTGCTTCCAACTTGTTCAAAGCGATCTTCCAGAAAATCAAGTCCTCCCAGAGAGGAGGACAGAGTCTGTCCTGCCTTCAGATACTGAACGGTCTTATTTCTGGATGAATTCAAATCCATGCATCTACATGTAAAAACAGTATCTAGTATAATGATACCTCAGCCTTGGCTGGTGCTTCTGGGCACAAACACATATAATAGATCATACTGGAAGTGCTGATTTTCCTGTTTAACTTTGTCAGGCTGTTTAAGACTTGGAAAAGAATCCCACTGTAGAGGAAGTGTCCATACAGAGCTATGCATTAGTGCCAAATTATTTCCCCAAATGACTTCCCCTTTTTTCTGTTTTTATTTTCATTCCATCACACTCTCTATCTCAAGGGAAAGATTTTTTTCTCCTCTGCAGTTTATTCTACATATTGTTTTGGTTTAAGAGAAAGTGAACTTCATACACTGTTCTGCACAAACATTCCCCACTCCACTTTGGCCATCAATACCAGTAAAGCTGCAAACAGACCCAAAGAAAAGAAACAAATGAAAGATACCAAACAATGAGATATGCTAAAAGAGGTTTAAAAGGCAATGGCCCTTGGTATATAGAAGAAATAAATTGCTTCATTAAAACAAAAAATTGATTCCTTCCTAGCAACGTCTTTCTTCAAAAACAGCTCCCTTGATGTAACTTTGAGGGATTGCGTGTCTTGAACCCAGGCCTTTTGAAAATGGGAGGGCCTGGTCTGTCCACTTTTCAGGACGGGCCCTGGTCCCCTACCCTTCCTATTCCACCTGAGGCCCTGTCCCCCGACCAGGCTGGAAGCTGGAGCCAGGCCAAGGTAAGAACTGGCTGGGGGGCCTGGACAGCTGTGGGGAGCCATGGACCCTCCAGCTAACCTAGTTGGGGGTCCCAAGAGCAGCCCCCTGGCCCATGTCCCCATCCCCCAGGGCAGGCAGAGGGTCCAGGGTTCCCCACAGTGGCCCAGGCCCACTGGGTTGCTCTTGCCTGGGCCCAACTGCTGCTCTTCGGACCCCGAGGCTCTGCCCCTATCCAGGCCAGAAGATGGAGTCGGGCCAAGGTAAGAGCCACCCGGAGAACCCAAGCAGCTATGGGGAGCCCCGAACTCTTCACCTATCCTGGGTGGGGGGCCATGGAAGATGGGGACATGGGCCAGGGGTGGCTTTCGGGCCCCCCACTCAGGGCAGGTGGAGGATCTGGGGCTCCCCACAGCTGCCTGGGCCGCTGTTACCCTGGCCAGGCTCCTGCTTCTGGCCTGGGGGCAGGGCCTCAGAGGGAAGAGGAGGGGCAGAGCCATGGAGGGGGCAGAGTCTCATGGCCCCCCACTTTTACGAAGGATCCGGCGCCCCTGCCCCAGATGCCGCCATCACCTAGCAGCTTGTTGGTACCAGCAGGGAGTGTGGGCTGATGGATCCTAGTTCAAAATGGAGGCACTGCCCATAAAGCTCCTGATTGGAGGAGACATCCGGCCTCTCCAATTGGCTCAGACTTGCTATTTAAGCCAGAAGGAGGCAAAGAAGTTGTCTGAGGACCTAGATGAATTCCTGCCTAGCTGCTACATTGGACCTTGTCTGACTCCTGCCCTACTCCTGGTTCCTGCCTTGTACCAGATCCCTGGTTCTACACCCTCACCCCTGTCTGCTGACTCTGTCTCCGACCCTTGGCTTGACTTCTGACTCTGTCTCCGACCCCTGCCTCTGGATCCAGGAGCCTGTCTCCTGCTCTGACCACTAGGTCTGACCACCAGATCAGACTCCCTATGTGCTAGTCCATGACAGTAACTTTATTGGATAATAAAATTCAGTTCAGTGTTATTCACCTGGAGCTTTTATGATAGCCAAAACACATGCACAAAATATTAAGTAAAGCCTCCCAAGCACCAGTATGCCTAAGAAAATTAATTAATGTGTTCTAACTTGTGTCACTATGTGATGGCGCCATGTACGCTGATGATTTGCTCTGATTTTAACCATTGGTGGTACCGACTCCTGCTCTGACCACCTATAGGTCAGACCACCTATATCCTGGTCACTAACAGCAGGTTTGCTAGTGTGTGTTAGGATTTCACATGGAGGTGGCTACTCCAGTAGCTGAAATCAACAGCATAGACATGGCTCTTACTCTGATCCTTAATCCCCATACATAAATATTCTCAGAGAGAAATTGTTGCACTGACATGAAATAAACAAATACTTAAATGTAAGACGTTGCAGGTGAGTGACTTTAGACTTCTGATGACAACATTTTGGATCAGGAGTGTTCAACGAGAAGCTTTTGATTTTTACTTTCCACCCAATAGGAGAAAGTGCCGTTCTCTCCAGGGCAGTGGTAAGCATGTTCAAGCATGAGTGACGAAGCTTTTCTCTAGTTTAGTGCAGTCCCTATGAGTCATCCATAAAGCTGAAACCACAGCCATTGTCCTCTAATTAAAGAGCTACACCAAGAATGCGTAATAATTAGGTTACTGTGTGATACACCATCCGTGTCAACAGCATCTGCCACAAAGGTTGATTGAAACATACTCAGCCTCCAAACATTGTGTTCCCTAGTAGACCTCCCAAACTAATTCATTACTGACCTCACCATGCAATAACATGACTCCACAGAAATCTGCAGAAAATTAGGGCAAAGTCCACATATAAATCTGTACTGTCTTAGCAGGACTTGTAACTTCAGTGGGAAAAAACCGCACATGTACACTCAAGGCACACAAAGATGAGAGATCCCTGACCTAATAAAGATGAATTACAAATGAAAGCCTGTTGTGGAAACTCTCCTTTTTCAAGCTCTCTGTTGTTGTTTAACTTGATCAGGCAAAATCCGTTTGAACTAGGAGAGTGTTTACCAAATTAACAACAAAGTATTTTTGTTTGTGTCATAGAAATATTTATTTAGTGATTAAGAAAATAATTTTCACATGAATAGCACTTAAGACTCTTCTATGTCATGTTTGTTCCTATTATTTCACACTGGGCTTGGAGCAGCAAGTTAATTATTTGGGGCTGAAGGTCTGTGTGTGGGAAGTTGTGACATGGAAAACGACAGAATTGTATTTAAGATTGTGGAGAGCTAGGTTGAGGTATAGGTCACAGCAGATTCCTAAGGAGCAATGTGGAGCAACAAATCACAGAAGAAGCTGTGTCAGGTGCTCGTTTGTCAGTTTTGAACTAATAAACTAAGGAGTTATCAGGAGTTATACATTCCCAACAAGTGGAGAGCAGGTCCCATACAGTGGGACTGCTTACCTGATGAGAAGAGCTTCCTTCCAAGGCTGGTTTAAAATTAATGATATGAAAAATAAGTGATTATCTTATTTCATTTAATTTTGTTTTGGTAACATTTACTGTTTTCCAAGTGGTAGACTGGTGTGACCAGGAGGAATTTTACTCTTATGTATACAGTGCTCTGATTGTACAAAGCACTGTATAGAAATAAAATAGACATGGTCCCTGCCCCTAGGAGTTTACAATCTAAGGGTTGATATGATGCAATGAATGAAAGCAACAAATAAAGTTGGGGAACTAGGAGGATGAAGGTTATAACAGTGCCACAGGAGGCACAGTTCTACTGTAGTTGAACTCAGTGGAGGTTTTGCCACTGGTTTCATTGGTGGCAGGATCAGGGCATGGGATATGTACGTTTATGTGGACTTCTTGATAACTCTCTGTGTGTAATTTTCACTGATATAAATTTGTTTTGTAAAAGCTGGAGGCGTCGTGACCTGTGGCTAGGGAACTTGAGCCTTTCCTCTGTAAAGCACTTTGAGATCTGCAGATGAAAGTGTTATACAAAAGTTAAGTATCAGAGGGGTAGCCGTGTTAGTCTGAATCTGTAAAAAGCAACAGAGGGTCCTGTGGCACCTTTGAGACTAACAGAAGTACTGGGAGCATAAGCTTTCGTGGGTCAGAACCTCACTTCTTCAGATGCAAGACTTGCATCTGAAGAAGTGAGGTTCTCACCCACGAAAGCTTATGCTCCCAATACTTCTGTTAGTCTCAAAGGTGCCACAGGATACAAAAGTTAAGCATTACTGTTAATGGTAGTACTGATATTTGAAGTTATCAGGAAAAAAAAAACATCTTAGGGTTGGTCAAACTGGAGTATGCAGTGTCTGAGGCATATTGTTATTTCTAACACACAGCATAACAAGTCTGGTTTACACATGTGTTTTTATAGTTAGACCAGTACAGACCGTAGTGTGGATGCAGTTATTTCTATATGGGAATAACTCTACCCGGAAGCACACTTACACTGATATAACTGTGTCTGCACTAGGGGATAGTTAAAGTAGTACAACTGTTGTGTGTAGATGAGACCTAAAAGAAACACTTAGTCTGTTCACCAGATCCCCACTACAGTTGGTGGGCATTTCAAGAACAGAACTAAGGATATATCGTTAACTCTGAAGTGAACTTGGCTTTTACCATGTTTTAGCCCCCCTTTCCCTTCTTTCTCCCCATTTTCACACACACACAAACCTTTTACTCAGGTTTGGAGGTGCCTTGACCTGGCTGGAGGTGTGAGTTAAAACCCAGGCTACACTTTAACTCTGGCTAGAACCCACCCACTTTGTAGTGAGGATGCAAGCTAAATCAGTCACGTGCAGAAAGTCCTCCAGTGTCCTCCCCACAATTCCCCCAAAGGACAAACAAGTTCTCCCACACAATTGACTGGGTAAGAATCTTAGAGCATCTCAGCAAAGAACCATGGGATATACCCCCAGACACACCTGAGTAAACGTAGAAACGGTGAGGACATTTTGTTGATTGAATGATGTGAATATGCCCTGCAGAGAAAGGAGTCTGACTTTATGGTTAGAGCAGGGGAGCTGGAAGTCAGAACTCCTGGGTTCTGTTCACTGACTTGTTATTTGACCTTAGATAAGTCACATTAACAAGTAAAATGAGCAGCAATACTGACCTCCCATGTGAGCCTGGAAGCTTAAAGTTTTTAAAGCTTCCTGTTGTCCTCATCTGAAATGTGCTAAGTGCAGGGTGTTAATGTTCAAAGGGAGCTGCACAATCACCGGAGGACAGAATTCAACCATATACCAGAGTAAAATTCCAGGGTAGAAACCTATGATCAATATATTTGAGAAGTAAATGACATTAATGGCTGCATGAGTAGGACAGGTCCCAAATTCACTCCCAATAGCCAGAAATCAGGGGAAGAGGATGATTAAAATCACTAAAGACCACACACATTTTTTCTTTCGAACAGGACACCACAACGTCTGTGCGGATAGGTCTTATGATGGAAGAAATGATCTTCAACCTTGCAGATACACATCTGTTCTTTAATGACCTGGAGGTATGTAACTGCATATTTTATTTAACATCTTCCTATTTAATCATCTGCATCTGGTTTAGAAACCCTTCGTTTTCTGCTCCTGAAACTTTCATTACTGACCCAAAGAAGTGGGCCTAAGATGGCTTATGGCAGGCCTGCACAACATGCGGCCTGGGGGCCACATGCGGCCCGCGTGGGCTCATTGTGCGGCCCGCGGGGGTTGAGTAGATGGGCTCACTGTGCAGCCCAGGGGCGGAGGGAGGGGTGAGTAGACAAGCGGCGGGTGAGAGAGGGGGGCTGAGTAGGTAAGCGAGTGGGCAGTGGCAGGGAATGAGTAGGCGATCCGGGAGGGTGGAGGGCTGAGTGGGCGAGCAGTGGCGGGGGGGTGAGTAGGCGAGCCGGGGCAAGGGAGCTGAGGAGGCGAGTGGTGAGTTGGTTGCTGACCTGTTCTACTGATCTGGTCTTGCTTCCATCCCCTCTCCCAGGGCCGGCTCCAGGCACCAGCAAAACAAGCAGGTGCTTGGGGCGGCACATTTTTAGGGGTGGCATTCTGGCGCCGGCCATCATAGATGCTGACTCCGGGGCATGGGAAAAAAGTGCCCTCGCTGCCCCAGCTGTTTTGCGCAGCAAGGCTGGGAGGGAGGAGAAGCCAAGCGGCGGGGCGCTCGGGGGAGGTGGCAGAGGTGAGCTGGAGCGGGGAGTGGTTCCTCTACCCCCCCATTACTTTCTGCACCCCCCTACCCTAGCTCACCTCTGCTCCGCCTGCTCCCCTGAACGCGCTGTTGCTCCGCTTCTCCGCTCTCCCTCGCCTGAGAGGGACGGGGGAGAAGCAGAGCGGCGGCATGCCCGGGGGAGCAGGCGGAGTGGAGGTGAGCTAGGGCGGGATGTCACGGGGGGCCCGTAGGAAGCAATGGGGGCGAGAAATGCGGCACGCCAGGGGAGGAGGTGGTGCTGGGGATTTGGGGAAGGGGTTCGGAAGGGGTGGAGTTGGGGTGGTGCCGGGGGCACGAAAAAGAAAGGGGAAGCAGCCAAAAATTTTTTTGCTTGGGGCGGCAAAAATCCTAGAGCTGGCCCTGCCCTCTCCAAGCGTTGCAGCTGTCCTTCCACGCCTTCCTCATTCACACCTCATTCAACAGGACAATCGATTACAAAGTTGGGGGGAAGATCTTATTCTACTTCTAGCAAAAAGACATTTTTCTTTTACCTTAATTATACTACCTTAGGGGCCGCTATAACATATTACCAAGGTTCAATACTGCTGTTTTGGTGGAGCGGTGCTGGGGAAGAGGGTTTAATTCTGTGGAGCAGATGGTGCGCAGGGGAGGGAGGGAGGGTTCGGCGGCGCTGCGGAGGTTGTTTCCGTGGGGTGGGCGGTGCTGGGGGGGGTTGAATTTCGGGGGGGCTGGGTGGCGCTGGAGGGGGGGTTGGCGGCGCTTGGGGGGTTTCGGCCCTCAGTTGTTTTCTTTGGAGTAATATGGCCCTTGCCGCTTTACGAGTTGTGCAGGCCTGGCTTATGGGAAGCATCCCTTGCCACATCTCTCTGACAACTTTGCTTTGCTAAAGCTTTAAAAAAACAACAACAGAGTAACAGTGATGTCTATTGGTAGTTTTACTAAATGTAATAATGAGGACAATGTTGTTTGTCCTTCTGAAATTTGCTGTTTAATAATTTCATTAACTACATTAGCACAGAGCTTATGGGTTAGTTCTGAACCAGTACAGAAGCTGTTGAAATGGTCTCTGTTCCTCTACAAGCTCTATTCTGCACATACACAAGGTAAAATGAAGAGCTCCTGACTGTCAAACTCATGGCATGAATAAGAGCATGCGTGCATCTTTGCACTAACGCCAGAAAGTCTTCCCCAACTGAGGAAATGCCAGCTGTGATGATGAAGCATTAGGTAAAAATATACCATCATTGATGTACAACACACCAAAGGCCATTTAGAATATGTGCTGAAGTTCAAGAAAAGAAAGCATATGTACAGCTGAGCAACTAGCTATGGAGTGTTGATGAAAAGCTTTTTGAACTTGTAACCAGCCCTTCATAGGGAATGGGTCTAAATGAGTTACATAATAATTTTGTCCAGGGTTTTCTAAGGCTGGACAACATTTCCTTGAAAGGAATGAGTTAGAATTCTCTTCAGGTGCTTTGGGCACAATACACTCAGGAAATTGCTTGGAATGGTCTAGGGGAAAAGACATCAGTTCTGTGCCTGCATCCGATAGGCAGAGATCCCTCCTCAGTCTGTTTATTCATTTGGAAAAGTAAGAATTTAACTGTTCCAGAGCCTGCCTGAAATGGGCCCCATGAGGGCTTCTAATTCCTTTGTCCTTCACTTCTCAGCTGTATTGAATTGCTATGTGGGTTACAAGGAGTTAAAACTTTCCTAGTACTGCTCTTTACAGAAATTGGGACTTCACTTGCTAAGAATTTTCATTTCCCTTTAAAGACAAATGGTCTGTAGCACCTGAACTGACATTTCCTTCCTCTCCCAGTTTTCCAAAGAAGTGTTTAGTGATGGGGATACATAAAGTGTGAAGTGAAAATCTTTCATGGAGAAAAAGAGGAAGAAACTATTTAAGGCACTAAATTAAAAGTGATAATATTTAGCACATACCCAACACTCTTCATCCGAGGTGGGTAGATGGTGTTAACTCCATTTCACATGTGTGGAAACTGAGGCAGGGGGAAGCAATTTGTCCAAGCTTACACTGTAGCAGCACCATGCTCATTCCACTAGACCTGTACCACAGCTGTGTAAGATTAAAACTTGCACCTCATTACATTTGAGAACATTTCCCCCCTTGTTTTACTTATCTTTCAAGACCTGAATTCAGTTGATGGCTTGCCAAGCACCTCAGAGCAGGGTGAGGAATGTCACTGCCTAGACAGTTACAAATGTCAGTGAGGATTTCAGCTGCTGCAAGCAGAACAGAATCCTTAGCTCAGGTCTTGGCAGGTGAAAAATTCTTAAATTCACCTATAACTACTAGAAGAAGGTTTATTTAAAGTGACCCAGGATTTGAGATTTCCAGTCTTAGCTTCTGGTGCCTTAATGAAGGGCTATCACAAAAACTTCTAGAATTGGTCTGTAGTCCTTGCAAGACCTGATGCACTGTGTGACCTAGTGGGTAAGTCTCTGCCCCAGTTTTCCCATCTGTAAATGGAGATGATGATGATGATGACAGCACCCTTCTACCTCAGATAGGTACTGTGAGTAATTAATTAATATCACCATAGCCCCTGTGAAGGTGGAGAGGACTACGTAAGTGTTAAGATTACATCTACGCTATGGAGACGATACCACCGTTGCTATGCTGGCATAGCCCTGTAGTGTAGATGCAGCCGTACGCCAACAGAAGGGTGTAGGAACACCACCTCCCCGAAAGAAGTTAATTGTGTTGACAGAACACCACTCCCATCAACATAGCTGTGTCTACGCGGGGGGTTATGTTGGCATAGCTACCTCGGTCAGGGGTGTGTGTTTTTACACGCCACTGACTGATATAGCTATGTCAATATAACTTTTCAGTGTAGACCAGGCCTAAGTAAAATCATTCCCTGGAGTACTGTTCTGTCACCGTTAAGTTTGTCCACATTAGTCACAACCTGTTGGCTCCAGGTTAAATTCACAAAGAATGAAGTATTCTGTTGTTCTTTTTGTCACTCTACATGCTGATGCATAAATCTCAAAAAGGTCTGATTTGGTATGAAGAAATTCACAAAGACTCCAGTTGCTTCCTTCTCCAAACAGTCCAAGCCCACTGGAGCAGCAAACCTGTGCTGTTAAAAACCTTCCGCTTGATTCTTGGGTGTGTGGGGTAATTTTATGTTATCTGAGCCTGTTTGGCACATCCGTAGCAAAGTTGTGTGAGTATGGGATACAGGTGTACTGGTGAAAAGAAATGATTGTACTGATTTCTATAGCACTTGTCAGTCTGACTGCTTTATTTCAGAAATGTAACGCACAAGAACAACAAAATAAAAAACTGAATAAATGGGTCCTGCATCATGGCTTTCATGGACCTGACAGTGGGAGTGAATAGCAGTACAAGAGCCTTCAGCAGAGAATGTGTGACTGCAGGACATGAATTGTTCAGAACCCAGTTCTGAGAACAGTTACCCCCAGCTAGCCTTAATTACCCAAAGAGGATTTGAGGTGAGAGACAGGCTTATCAGACAGCTTCGAAGATTGTTGTCAACAAATATCAGTAGTACAGCTGGTTGGAAAGCAGTAGGTGTTTTCCATGGAATTTTATTTTCTTCCCATAACTTTTTTTGCAGAATTTTCCCAGTTTTCTAAATGAAAACATCCTCGTTTTTTTTTTTTTTTTGGGGGGGGGGGGGGAGGCAGAGGGAGCATTAGACTTTTCACTGAAAAACTGAAATTTTCAGAAGAAATGAAAACTTTCCACAAAAACGTTTGTCTTGCCCTACTCCCGTCCCCCCAAGAAAGCAACACAAAAATGTCAACTGTCTTTATTCACTAGCCATGCTGCTTCTGCATCTTAGATGATAAATTAATGACTTTCAGGCCAGAGTATTTGCAGAGTGATAGCTGAGGATTGTGTGGGCACCAACTGTTGGGCTTGAAAGAGATACAATGAACAATATTCTATTAAAAAAAGAGACAGGCAGAAAAACAAGCATAGAGACTGATTCAGTTTTAGATCTACTGAGATTACAATATACAGCAGCACCATCAAGTGGCATAATGGTGACCTGAGCAGGGCTCAGTAAGCTAAATCCAGACTGTGGTACAATGCTGAAACTGCCTGTGGAGCTGCCCTGCATTCAGGCATATACAGAAGAAAGGCAAAGTGAGAGCTTGTATTAGGAACAAAAAAACTGCAGGGAGGTGAGTGTGATGTCTGATATTGTTAAACCCCAGAGCAAGAGAACTTGTGTTCAGGCCAGTCATTTTAAGCACAGCTGCTGTCATTTCCGCACAGCTGAAAAAGGCCAGAGGAACTGAAACTAACCATTTATTTGAGCCAGCCCTAAGGCAAACGAAGAAACTGAGGGAGCTCATTAGTGGTAGTACAGTGTCCACAAAGAGCATCTATTTATTTCCAGGAAGGCAATGGCACAGCAAAGCTTCTGACTGCCCTATTTTCCCTGCAGTCAGCTGCAGGACTTGCATATGGATGTTGTACTGGAACCACAGATATTAGCAGATCACAGAGAGAGAATTCAGACTAGTGTGCTGTATACACTTACCCCATCCTCTTTCCTGGCAAGGTGAGTTTGTTAGAACAGTGGTTCCCAGCTCTTGGTGAATATACCTGTAATAGCCACTCCAGGTTTTTTTGATGCTGGGTACATTCCTTGTCTCCCATTATCCCCTTGCACGAAGGTCCCCTCCGTCTACAACCTTCCTTTATATTGAACTAGCAGTTCAAGCTGCTAAGCCTCCAAATGCTGCTGTTGTGCTCACCTTCCAGACAATTGCACACGTTATATGCTATAGCAGTTGAGTCTATTCTCACACATTCAGGCATGGAGGCTGGAGTGCTCCAAGCTCTGCAGGTTCTACCATCTGCAGCTGAACACGAGATAGGCAGTAGCAGCAAACCAGGCCTCTGCCCAGTGGGTGGGTTGCCAGTTTGTCATTAGGGAGTTGGGCGTTACCCCATTTGACTTCAGGAGGTTTTTCATTGATCTATACAAGGTCTTTTTACTAGTTTACTAGTGGTTTCCCAGGAGCAGGGCCGGATTAACTCTCCTGTGGGCCCAGGGCTATTAGATTTTGTGGGGCCCCTGGGGGTTTGGAGTGGACTCAGGGCTGGGGCAGGGAGTCTGGGTGCAGGTGTGGGGTCTGGGAGGGGGCTTTGGGCTGGGGTAGGGGGTTGGGGTGCAGGAAGGGGGCGTGGGGTGTAGGCTCCGGCCGGGAGGCACTTTCCTCGGATGGCTCCTGGTCAGGATCCCTGCCTACCCTGGCTCCGCGCTGCTCTGCTCCCCGAAGTGGCCGGCATGTCCGGCCCCTAGGCAGAGGGGCCAGGCTGCTCTGCAAGGTGCACACTGCCCATGCCCGCAGGCACCACAGGCACTGCTCCCACAGCTCCCATTGGCCACAGTACCTGGCCAATAGGAATTGCGGAGCCAGCGCTGGGGGCGGGGGCAGCACGCAGAGATTCCTGGAATGCCCCTCGCCTAGGAGCTGCAGGAACACATCGGTGAGCCAGTGCTTGTGGCTCCAGCCCCAGGGGTGGGGTGGGGGGCACTGAGGCTTGGGGATCGGTGTCCGATTCGGGGTGCGGAGACTTGCCATGGGCCGGATGAAAAGGAGCAGCGGGCTGCATCCGGCCCATGGGCCTGTGGGGCCCCCCTTAGCCTGAGGCCCTGGGCTGCAGCCCCTAAAGCCCCTGCATTAATCCAGCCCTGCCCAGGAGGAATAGGAGCTAGTGAGTTAGACACTGGTTAACATCCATTTTATGAGCTTCCCTCAAATGAAGGTTTTTGTTTGTGTGTTTTTGTTTTATTCAGTTACAGCTCAGTACCCATACACTGTGTATGGAATGCTTGTCTCTAACCCAAAGGCATTAGAAAGGAAATTTTGCCCTGACATATAATTTTGCATTTCAATTATGGCATTCTTCCAGGATGGTGATCACTTTAAAAGAAATGCCTGAAGACCAAGATTAGATTGTTTGAATTAGACTGCGAAATCCTGTGATTCCAAGGGCTGTCTAAAGCAGCACGCTGTATAAAGTAACCACTTTATGATTCACACACAGCACTCCTGGAACTAGAATTGGGTGTGACTGTCATTTGCATAGTCATTTCCATTATCAGCAGGTTTTCACTAATGTTGATGCACTAACAACCATTAACAAGGCACAATAGAAGATTAATTTAAATTTTATTAGAACACTGGCTCTTTGTGGCAACTAATGACAGCATAAAATGAATCTTTTAAATGGCAGGCGGTTGATATATTTGTGTCCATGCTTGATAAGGTCCCAATTCATTGCTTACCTTACCAAGAAAAGACTGTTAAGTGAGGTTTATTTAAAAATAAATAAAATGACAGCAAAGACCAGCTGGCAATTTGAGGGTTAAAGCAGCAGGAAGAGGATAAGATACCCCCTGCTATTTAGTGTGTATTTTGTGTTACAGTAGCACCCAGCGGCTCCAAGTGAGATCAAGGCCCGTTTATGTTAGGCACTGTACAAACACTTCCTTGCCCTGAAGAGTTTATAATCTAAGTAGACGTGGCAATCACAGGACAAGTTTTATCCCTATTTAATAGATGCGGAACTGTTTATGCTGTAAGCTGCAGTTTTCAGTGCTGCAGTGGAAGCTCAGGGTGCTCGCTATAGGTGATAGCGTGTCACCTATTAAAGCACTCCCAGAGGATGCATGATGAGAGGAAAAACATTTGTGAAGCATTGCAGTGAGGCTGAAAACTTTCCACAGCCCAATTAGCACTTGTGTAGATCATCTGCAACCAGATTAGGATGCGGCTTCCTATCATAGCAAAACACTTAATTCACAGTTTGAATCAGATGTCTGGGGGCGGATGCCTTCTGCTCACACCAAAGCTAGTCTGCTCGTAGTTGAGAATGACTGCTTGGCTGATACACAATTGTGTGACATTCTAAGTTAAACATTTTGACAAAGCTGGAGGGAACGGCAGTGTTGTCCTCTTAGGGGATGTGCTGCCAGTTTGTCTAAGGAAATACTAAGCAGTCTAATTTTTTTGTAATGCTCTCACATGAAAAATGAACAAAGCCAAGAGGGCCTTTTGGGGAGATTTTAGGGAGATATTACTGCAAAAATAATTCATCCATTTTTTTTATTAGCTGCAAACAGCTCAAGAGTTTAAGTGGTCTGGAGCCATCGAACTTCCACTGTTCTACTGTAGAGGAGCTGAATTCTTAGCATTTTGCCTGTGGAACTTGGACTTTGCTGGCTGAGCTGAGCATGTGACAGTGGCAGTGGAACAAAAGCATTGACCCATCAGGAGGGTCCCAAAGACAAAAATCCCAGAACTCCATCACCCTTGGAGAGAGAAGTTACTCAAAGGCTCTGCCAATAGCTGTTTCTAGAGCCTGATTTAATAGCTACACAAACTGGATACAATATACAGCTCTCTGTAGGCAGCCAGGGCACAGCTGTTCCATCTTTCGCTGCTCTTATCCTTGCCTGTGCCATGGACAAGCAGAACACACGCTCTCCCCTGCTTGCCTCATGCAAGGGTAGCCTGTTAACCAGGGCTCTGTTGTTATAACTAGTCCTTTTTATATGCCTTTGGCAGTTTTCCAAAGGGCAGCGGGGAGGTCTGCGTCCTGGATTCAATGTATAACTTATTTGTGTCTGAGTGTGTACCCTCGTGCCATTGCTTTGACAAGGAGTGGCCAACCTGTATATGTGCAGGAAAGAGCACCAGCAGTAGCATTCAGGCAGCCTGACTCAAGCCATCCTCACTTGGTTGGCAACCTACTTAAATAAGCCAAATCACCGTGAGATTGACGGACAGCCAGCCCAACGCATGGCCCTGAGTAAAGGGAGCTGGTCAAAGTATCACCAATCATCCGACCAACTTGGTGACAGGAGGAGCTTGAACCTAGAGCAGGGGCGGGCAAACTTTTTGGCCTGAGGGTCACATCGGGTTTCCGAAATTGTATGGAGGGCCGGTTAGGGGAGGCTGTGCCTCCCCAGACAACCAGGTGTGGCTCGGCCCCCACCCCCTATCCGACCCCCCTCCACTTCTCGCCCCTTGATGGCCCCCCTGGGACTCCTGTCCCATCCAATCCCCCCGTCCCCTGACAGCCCCCCCCAGGACTCCTGCCCCATCCAACTCCCCGCTCCCCTTTCCCTGACCATCCCAGGACCTGCCCACTGACTGCCCCCTGCCGCCCCATCCAACCCTCCCCTCCTTCCTGACTGCCCCCCCCCCCGGGACCCCTGCCCCCATTCAACCCCCCTGTTCCTGCCCTCTGATCGCCCTGACCCCGACCCACACCCCTAACCCCCCCGCACCGGTGGCTGGCGGCGTTACAGCCATGCCCCCCAGAGCAGCAGGACAGGCAGACGTGCCACCTGGTTGCAGCCAGCCACGCCACCGCACAGCCCAGAGCACCGGGTCAGGGCGCGGCTCTGCAGCTGTGCTGCCGGAATAGCATTTTCTTACAAGCCTTCGTATCAGTAACTGCTACCACTAGCACATTCCTACAGGGAGCAGTTTAATACTCTGCACTGGCAGGAGCTTGCAGCCCCGCCGTCCAGAGCATTGTACGGTGGCGCAGTGAGCTGAGGCTGTGGGGGAGGGGGAACAGCAGGGGAGGGGCCGGGGGCTAGCCTCCTGGGCCAGGTGCTCAGGGGCCGGGCAGGAGGGTCCCGCGGGCTGGATGTGGCCCGCGGGTCGTAGTTTTCCCACCTCTGACCTAGAGCCTTCCCCTGATCACTGTCTGCCGACTGCCTCCTTGTTGCACACAATTATACATCTCACTGTAGATTAGCCAATTCTTGGCTTGAGTAACTTAAAAAGTGGGATTTATTTCTTTGTCCTGGGCAGCAAGACTTAGTGCTGTGTGTGAACCATAACAGAGGACCCAGGACCTCAAGAGGGCTCTCCAAGGTGCAGCATTCCCATCATACATGGTGACACAAATGTCACCTCAATCGGGACCCGTTGTCAGTGCAACCCAGATGCAGTCACACAAGGCCCAGATTTTTAGAAGTGTGCGCACAAATGCGTGTGTGCTTTTGCATGGTTAGCTTGCAAACTCAAGGAGTGTTGTTGCCCAAATGACTGGTTAGATTTTTTTGCAGTGTTGTAGCCATGTTGGTCCTAGGATGTTAGAGAAACTACGTGGGTACAATATCTTTTATTGGACCAATTTATGTTGGTGAAAGAGTCAAGCTTTCAAGCTACACTGAGCTCTTTTTCATGTCTTCAGACCTGTAGATCGAAAGCTTGTCTCTTCCCTCTACAGAAGTTGGTTCAATAAAAGATATTCCCTCACCCACCTTGTCTCTCTGCTTAGATGTGTAACTGATCATCTGCATACACAGTTATTGTGATGCACACAAATTAGATGCCTGGGTTTATATGCCTGCAGTCTAAAAATGCAGGCGACACAGAATATTATGTATATATAGGTCTCATATAGCATTTTACCTCTTCAAATCACTGCAAACACATGAACTAATTCTCACACCCCCATTGAAAGGCAAGTATTATCCATTCTCCATTTTATTAGATGGAAGAGCAGAGAGGATAAATGACTTGTTCAAGGCAATATAACAAGGCAGGAGCAGAATTAGAACCCGGGTGCCTTTGGCTTCAAGTTCCATGCTTATTTCACTAGACCAGGGGTTGGCAACCGTTCAGAAGTGATGTGCCGAGTCGTCATTTATGCACTCTAATTTAAGGTTTCTCGTGCTAGTAATACATTTTAATGTTTTTAGAAGGCCTCTTTCTATAAGTCTATAATATATAACTAAACTATTGTTGTGTGTAAAGCAAATAAGGTTTTTAAAATGTTTAAGAAGCTTCATTTAAAATTAAATTAAAATGCAGAGCCCCCCGACCGGTGGCCAGGACCCGGGCAGTGTGAGTTCCACTGAAAACCAGCTCGCGTGCCGCCTTCGGCACAGGCGCCATAGGTTGCCTACCCCTGCACTAGACCCTGCTGGCTCCCTATGCATCTCTATCTAGAAAGATGTGCATCCCTCTCTTACACATTTGTTTGGTGGGCAGTCTAGAAAAGCAAAACAGAAAAACATGCAAGTGTCAGAGAGATTAGTACAGTGTTTATAAACCTACCTTTTGGAGCCATCCCTGGGGGCTAAGCATTCTGAGTGTTGTTCAGTGGCTCTATTGCTACAGTGAAGGATAGCTGTTTGTTTAACCAAGCATAGCCTAAATATCACCTGTTGTAGTCTACACATACATGAGAGGTCATTGGCTGTTTTACCTGGGAGAACTGCATATTTACAGTACTTATGGAGAAAACATTAAGGGGCACATCATGATGTCAATTGTAAGGGCATGTGAACCCTCAAGATGCTCAGAGTTCTGGTTTATTTTGGTTAAGAAAATAAGTCTGGATCCTCCTCCAAACCTCTTGAGCCGTTCGTAAAATTTGGACGTATCATGAGCACAGGCTGTTTCCTGTTATTTTAGCTTGTCTGTATCAGGTCCCACCTGGATGCAGAAGTAAATAAAAGAATGGTCCAAACATTGCAGAACTTTAGAAAAGGTTCAGTTCTCAGGGGCTCATTATGGTGGTTGGGGCCTTTATATTTCCTGAATCAGGTATAGCCTGTGTGCACCATACTAATCATGGTAGCTCTATGAGATCCCAGAATATCATTTTAAAAAAGCCAACAGATGTGAAAATTAAGGTTCGGAAATGTCCTCATTGCTGATTTTCATTCAAACAATCTGGATCTTCTGTTCAGCTGCCCAGATATTCCTGTCCTACTTCCCCTCTCACTAAGGTCTCTAGTAAATTCTGTGAGAATGAAAAATTAGTCTGGTAACCAAGTAGTAAAGCATGGTCTACATTCTTGCCTTGTTCAGCTTCTCTGTGTTTTACCCAGTAACATGATAGGGTCGGCTGGTGGACTATGAGGTAGCGTCTCACCAAGTGTCATGGTATTTTATTAAGTCAGAAATGTGATAGCTACTGTTGTCACACTTCAGTGTACAGAACAATTCATTCGTAAATGAGAAAAGCAGATCCCCCACAAATACCTTTCCCCTTACATAATGCACAGCATAATGCACAGCACAATGCAACTGAAGCTGAGTGGGCTGTGACAATATTATTCCAGCGTGGCTTTCACAGCTCACAACCACTGCTGGGAATGTTTTTTTAATTTTAGAATGGGGGCGTGTGCCAGCAGAGATCTGTTATTAATTTATTTTCTCAGCTCTCATTTGTAGAGTTGACACTCACTTAAAACAAGGGCCTCAATTATAAAGCAAGGAACAGAGGAGATGGGAACCCATTGGATTAGATACTTTAGAAACCCCTACTCAGCAAAAGTCAGGACTTGTATCATAAGGGATCCAGCATTATACTATAAGGGAAGCAGCATTAATACATCTCTGACATGATGGTTCTTGAAATTTTGGAGCTACATTTTCAAAGGAAAGTGTGTGCACAAAATCATATGTACTTCCATCGCATTACAACCCTCAAGTGCATTTGCAGCTCAGGAAACTCTGCCTTCCTAGATAGGGATGGTGGGTAGAATTTTCAAAAGCACTTGAGCAATTTAATCATTTTTGAAAATGGGCCTAAGTTCTACTTTCAAAATGGCCTCAGTCACTTAAGTGATTTTGAAATTTGTACCCAATCTGCAGAAATGTAGGATTTGTGAACAGAACTGTCTCACATGCATTTCTGAAGGCACGTTTGTGATGTCCTCCCTTTGGAAATCTAGCCACAAGATTTTTTGTGTGTTGGCGGAAGGAGTGGATTTAAATAGAAAATCCTTGGCTGTGTAAAGAGACTACTACAAGCTTCATACTGTAGATAACAAAGAGTGATTAGTGAAGCAGATAAAACCACATTAAGTATCATGGATATTGCTTAGAGTCCCCGTCCACTTCTGTAATTCAGTGGAAGATCAGCCAAAAAAACAGAACAATATCTGCTGACTTCCAAGGGCCTTTGCAACATACATTGTCCTTTCCCTGCAAGACTCAAAGAAGAGAGAGAGAAAAAGGCTCCCTGACTTTCTTCCCATCCCCTTTTTAATCACGCCAAGTCAGAGAAAGAAACCATAGAAATAACATTTCTTGAGATTTTGAGGTAAAGCCTTCACCACTCAAACAATGAAGAATTTAGATGATATGATCTAGAGTACATATTTCATGCTCCAAGTGCATAATCTATTCAGTTTAAATTTCCTGTGTGGTGATTTCCTTATTACTTATGTGTATTATTTCTCAACTTTGTCTGTGGAATGGGGATCTGACAGGGTCCCTTCTCTTGGTGGATGGACAGGAGAGGATAAAGCCCCAGCAAGCACTGGGGGAAACACTATAGGAGCAAGACAGGTCTCAGACAGGAAATTTCTGTGGAAAGACCTAGAAAAAGGGTGTTTCTTCTTTCCCTTAAATTAAGCCTGAATATTCTTATTGGTACAGTAATGCTCTTTAATGCGGAAGGCTGCTGATTCAGATACCACACAATGTATGTAAACTACTAATGGTTCTCTGTTTTACTGGTTAAGAGACAAATAAGTTCCTTTGCATCAGCTTTACACATTTCTGTCTGAAGAGGAAGAACTTTCACCTTAATGTGCAATTGAAGAACTATTGTGAGCTCAGACAATTCTTGCTTAGGCACAGTTATTCTATTCATGTTGTGGCCAAGCAGCATCTGAAATTGGATTGTAATCTAATCAATTGACTGGAATTTGTTGAGAGTATTAGCAATACCGGGGGACCTGATTTTACCTTAATATCTGTCCTTAATGTGTTTTTCATTTCATGATACTTAGTCCTGCCATGAGTGCAGGAACTGCACTAGATGACCTCTCGAGATCCCTTCCAGTCCTATGATTCTATGATTATTCTATGATAAAATTCTTCCTTCAAATTTGTTATTCCAAGGCAATATCATTTCCTGATTCATTTGGATTTTTTTGTTTTTGTTTGTTTATGCTTTGCAGGATTGTGACCAAATACACATAGACGACGTATCATCAGATGACAATGGACAAGATCTAAGGTAGGTAATCTCTGGACTGGAACCTCCATCTCAAACAGTCCACAATTCCTTGGAAATGGCTTGAGAATGAGCAATGGTATAATATAAATAACATTCTTGATCTTGCTGTTTTCCCCTTCCACATTCCTTGCATTCATCAACGCATGGGAGCACAAAACTCCTCTTTCTCACACTAATATGCCCAGGCCTTACTCTCACGCCCTGTCCATACTAAACTTTAAACCATACTGGAAAACAAGTTTGAAAATGGGTTGAACTCAACTCAGCTACGCCAGTTGCAAATAGGGTTTGGCCAGCCAACGTAGATTGGACCAAACCATTTGAAAACCATTCTTGAGCTTAGAATTGTGCAGTGCTGTGTCTGGACTGTATGAAACTCAGGCCCAGAATTCCCAGGAGCTTTGCCCAAACTAATGGGAGAGTTCCCACTTTTGCAGCTGAAGGTCCTATATGTATCCCCATATTCTGTGTTGTTACAAGGAAATCGTATGATTGTGGGTTACAGTCAGGGCCGGGTCTAGCATTTTTGCTACCCCAAGCAGCAAAAAAAACGAAAAAAAAGCCACGATCACAATCGGGGGCAGCTCTAGCGCCCCTTCATTCTACGGCGGCAATACAGTGGCAGGTCCTTTGCTCTGAGAGAGAGTGACAGCCTGCCACTGAATTGCTGCCGAACTGCCACCCCCCTCTTTGGCTGCCCCAGGCACCTGCTTGCTACACTGGTGCCGGGAGCCAGCCCTGGTTACAATGTAATTATCATATTTTCCACTGGAATTGACTCCTGGTTACAGTATTGTTATTTATTGTAAGATCTCAAGATTACTGTGGCAACTGTACTATTAACACATCACCCTCCTCTACTAGCTATATAATTTGAGAATTAATTGCCTCAATGCTATGCATCCCAGCCACTTATTTTCCATGTGACATTTCTTTATGTGGGATATGTTGACAACTCCATGGTCACAGCATTGATTACGCCAGGCATGAGCTTCATGGCTAAGAACTGTGCAGTATTTTGAAAATTTAGTCCTGAATTTTGGACTTTTTCATGCTGCACTGAATATTATTCCCAAAAAAGTGGTACCTTTGATCACTGCTACCAGAAACTCATGAAGGTGTTAGACATATTCCTCAGTGAAACAACCCTGCAATTTAGGCTTATCTGTCACCTATCACAGAGCACAGAATGGTACAGCCAGAACTCAGTGTCACAATAAAATGTCCTCTTTGATTTAAAGGAGTGATTTTTAGTGTCCAGCAATCTTACATAGTGAATGGCAGGTAGATCAGTAAAAATTGGCTTTGTCATGAAAATATTACTCCAAATTTGCATACACCAATACTGTGTGTATATAAATCAGGTAATCATGCACATGATAAATTTGCATGTGCATTTACCAAAGTGTTTGCACGTGCATTTGCCAAGTGTGCATGTACATTCACAGTAATTGTGTGTACAAATTGGATGTGCAGTTGTTCACCTACATTGTATGGCAACCGGGACCTATATTTACACTCTGTTGTTTTCCAATGGGTTGTTTATATGATGAATGGATGTAGCTACATGGTACAGAGTACTATGGAAGCCTCATAGGGAAGGCAGTTCTCCCCACACAGAAAAGCTTCACTCAGAGGAGCAGGGCCAGATTAACTCTCCTGTGGGCCCGAGGCTATTAGATTTTGTGGGGCCCTGGGTTTGGAGTGGGGGAGTGGGTTCAGGGCTGTGGCAGGGGATTGGGGTTTGGGAGGGGGTGCAGCTCCAGCTGGGGGGGGTGGGCTCTGGGGTGGAGCCAGGGATGGGACAGGTAGCTGGGGTGCAGCAGAAGGTTTGGGGTGCGGGCTCTGGGGGGGGAGTTTGGGTGCAGGAGGGGGTTTTGGGCTGGGGTAGGGGGTTGGGGTGCAGGAGGAGGTGTGGGGTGCAGGCTCCAGCTGGGAGGCGCCTACCTCATGCAGCTTCTGGTCGGCAGTGCAGCAGGACTAAGGCAGGATTCCTGCCTGCCGTGACTCCACACTGCTCTGCTCCCCAAGGTGGCCAACACGTCCGGCCCCTAGGCAGAGGAGCCAGACCGCTCTGCGCGAGGCATGCTGCCCGTGCCCACAGGCACTGCCCCCGCAGCTCCCATTGGCTGCGGTACCTGGCCAATGGGAGCTGTGGCACTGGCGCCCGGGGTCAGAGATTCCCTGAATGCCCTTGCCTAAGGGCTGCAGGAGCACATCTGTGAGCTGGCACTTGCGGTGCCTCTGAATTAATCCGGCCCTGGAGAAGAGGTCTTATGTCATTTGGGATTGTAGTTTATGCTTTGCAAAGCACTGAAAGAATGGGACACTTTCAGGCTGTTTTATTAGCCTATAAGTAGGCTCTACTGCATAGCAAATCCAAGTATGAGTGCACATATATATAAATGATAAACTGGATTTTACCTTAAGTAAATTAGTGCAAACAATCCTTGCCTGCTCTGAGAGTATATGGGAAAGCAATCTGCTAACAGCATCTCTTTTCATCCTGCAACAAGCCCAAGCCCAAAAGATCTCTGCTGCTTTTCACATACTTCTCATATGCTTAGGGAAATTAAGCCAAAATAATTTTGGGAAGTGAGTTAAGCTAAATTAAAATAAAATGTCACTTTACTTCTGAATGAGCACATCCACACAGGAGTTTAACGTGCTTTAAATTCTCACCTTTAGTTGATTTGACTTAACTTCCTGCATAGACAAGGCCTTTGTCGTCTTTCCTATATGCCATACCCATTTTATTCTCTTCTTCTGGGCTCTGCTTGGGCGGCGTTAAAGAGATTTTGCTGGAGAATGTTTATGACCATGCGTTGTAAGCAGCCACTGCTCTTTCATTCCACTGTTAATTATTTTCTTGTTCTAAAACAGGTTCAAAGCCCGGTATTAACATATAATGCCAAACAATCAGAAAGGTCTATATCAGAATTACCTTCTTTAGGATATGAGTATTTCTGCAGACAGATAGTTGCATTAGCATCTGTGTTTCAGTAAGCCAGGCATGCATAGTGATTCAGTGTGCAGTTGTGATTTTCATGTAGAGGACAGTCCTGTTTTTCTCTGTGTTCAAGGTAGTTCTAAGACTCTCACAATGAATGGGTGGTAATAACCAACATGTATGATGTCTTCATCAGAAGGCATTTTCACTGTTTGTGCCCCATAAATTCCTCATTGTTTTCAGAGATGTGTAGAAACTAGCTATGAAGAGCAGGGTGGGATAGCTCAGTGGTTTGAGCATTGGCCTGCTAAACCCAGGGTTGTGAGTTCAATCCTTGAGGGGGCCATTTAAGGATCTGGGGCAAAATCAGTACTTGGTCCTGCTAGTGAAGGCAGGGGAGTAGACTTGATGACCTTTCAAGGTCCCTTCCAGTTCTATGAGATAGGTATATCTCCATATGTTATATGGGAGCAGTGCCGGGCTCCACACCTCTGGCAATCCTGTTAGTTCTTCATGCCTGAAAATAGGTTTTTCTTGCCAAAATTAATGGACCAAAATTTTCACCCCATTAATCCCCATATAGGATCAGTAGTTGTATCCAGTCGCACATGGAAAACCATATCTTTTATTGTACAGATCTGGCATTATCACGCCAGATGTTTAAAACCGTCAGATGCACAATTGTAAAATGCACATGCAATTACATACCTGCATTTGTGTAAAAAAATGGCCCTCTAAGTCAGTCCGCCTAATTTGCTTGTATAAGTGTGTGTTGGGGGGCTGATGGAGAGTTGTGCATGCAAATAGGTGTACCCACAAATTCAGCAGGAGTGGTAATGGGAATTGACTGAAGATTTAGCCCAACAAATAAATTAGCACACACAAATTGATAGGTATTACCAGAAACACCGGTAGGGCAAGAAGAAATTTATTCCTCCTCCTCCTGTGCTTTACCAGCTGCCTCCATTACTCTCCAGCAACATCTGGTGTCCCTCTTCCCTCACCCCCTTCACTTGTTTCTAAACCCTGTTGGAAGGAACTTTGTATTATATAATTGCACTAACACTCTTTCCCGTTTCTTCCTCCTCCTCTTTCCCCTGCTTCCCCCCCCACCAGCACATATAACTTCTCAGCAGATGGCTTTCACAGTTCAACTGCTGGTGCAAATCTATGTCTGGGCTCTGGAGTTCATGGGGGAGTTGACTGGATGAGGAAATTAGCATTCCGCTACCGTCGGGTGAAAGAGATGTACAATACCTACAAAAACAATGTAGGAGGTGAGTGTCTCCACCGGGGAATGGCCCCTTTCATCTCTCAAAAAAACCTCTCTCTGTTCAGCAGGATAAACACTACAAGGTAGGTGTGTAGCAAGCAGCATACTTAGGGCACCTTGATCTTTGGAGAACTGAACTGCTAGGCAAGTGTTTCAGCAGAATTCAGCAGTGTTATCCTTAAATAACAGTGGTCATGACAGAATAGCCTAGGCACTCCAAAAACAAGGAGCAAACTCATTTGTTATAGGGGGAAGCGCAGTCTAATGGTCAGAGCAAGGGACTGGGAATCAAGACTGCTCCTTATCCTGTTCCCATCTCTGACACATTGTAACAGGGTGGGTAAGTTGCAGCCTGTCTACACTAGAGTTTTCCCATGTGCAGACTGGGGCTAATACCTAGCTCACATAGGTGTGTTGTGAGGCTTGGTTAGCTTTTGCCAAGTGCTCTGAGGTCCCGTGAAAGGCATTAGAGATAGTGGACCAAGCTACAAAATCTGGATCTAGATGTCACACGCCCTTCCCAAGGTCAGGAGTTGATCAGACAAGAGGTTGTGGTTCAGGCCTATCTCTAATTAGCAGGAAATGAAATATTGCTGCTCCTAAGAGGGCTCTGTAAAGTTCTGTGTTCCCCATGCCTGTTCCCCTGTACACGAGAGGAGAAATCAAGCCCTGCTTTAAGAGCCTTACACACAGCGTGCTGTGTCTACTCGAAATGAAATTATTGTAAGGTCTTTCAGGAGGGGCTAATTTCTGTTCTCTATTGTACAGGGCCTAGCACATTCAGCACTCCAATAATAACGGCCTAGGCACTAATTCCCTAACCCATGGCAATAGGTTAATTAAAAAAATATATTTTTAAAATGTACATTTCATTCACACTGATATTTGTGCATCTAATTAAAGGGCATCCCATCTCCAAAATCCTTGGGATCCCTAACAAATACAATTAAAACCACATATCTTTGCCAAAAGAAAGCTGTGTGACCCAATAAATTAATACCAGAGCTGGTGCAGAAAACATTATGTTCATCACCTCCCCAAACAAACAATAAATAAAACACAAACGCACCCTTCAAACAACCTAAAACCAATATCTCGAGTCTCACACAGAGGGATGCATAGATGAGCTCTGGTGTACATGGAAGGAAAGAGTATTCCTTAGTCACAGTTCCCTATCCCACATCCCATCAAAATGATATCACAAGACAATGGGATGGTCTAGCCTCCTTGATCTCACAGCCCAGTTTCTCTCTTAGGCTGGGCTGGGATTTTGTCAGCACAAGTGTCTCAGAACTAGAACCAGAACAACATATAACCAAAAATAATAATATTCCTAAAGGTATTTTAAATATTTGCCTTTTACGTATTTAGTGGGAATAATGACCTTCCCATATATACTGGGAATAACGACCTTGTGGACAGATTTTTAGGGGGATTAATGACCTGCAGGACCCAACAGTCGTCTGTTTCTGCTCAGACCTCTATCCCCTCCGCACTGGTCGTTAATTCTCAGGAAATGCCCGCCACCTCAATCATTATTGCTTAGTTCTATGGGAAATTTCAGAAAAGTATTCTAACTGAGCCATGCAAATTGCTAACCACAGAGACAGAGCCGAGCAAAATACTGGCTAAATATGCCAGTGCTAACTACCACATCAGTGAATGTATTTCAGAGAAGGTTTCTCCATACAACAGGCCCTTAGTCGTGAAACACTTTGCACAGCAGCCATCTAGAGGTTCAGTGGGTTGAAGAAGAGACCAGTGACAGATTAAAGCCCCTCAACTCATGACTTGTGCAGAAGAGACTGGGGTCAAGATGGGAGGGGGAATGAGGGAAGTGGATGAGTAGGAGTGAGAAACATTGGGGGCATTCAGGGCATCATCTACTTTGAAGCGATGTCCAAAAAGAAGGCTAGCAGCAGGTTCAAGAGGGAGAAGGGAAGGGGACTCAGGGCAGAGCCTTGACACACTCCATAGCAGCAGGATTAGGAGTCTCCACCAGGAATGAAAGAGGAGCAGCTTGAGAGGTAGGATTCAAACATGGCCAGGAGAGAGCAGGAGGCCCTTTGGAATACTGTGTACTAAGCTGTGCAAGACATTCCCTTTCCGTGCAGCTACAAATAATGTTGCTTAATTTCCCTGCTTGCAGGTTTAATAGGAGCTCCTAAGAGGGAAACCTGGCTGCAGTTAAGAGCAGAACTGGAAGCTCTGACTGATCTCTGGCTCACTCATGCTCTCAAGGCTCTGAATTTGATACATTCCCGGTAAGAACAGCTTAAGGAATCACCTACATATGAGATCCAAGAGTTCTTTTGCTTCCCTTCTTTTCCTCCAAACAAACCAGGGCACGTTTATAGGATTTTGCTGGCCAAATCTGTGGGAGGCCCATCTGCACATGTTTTCCAGATTTGTATTATCCAGGGTAGGGGTGAGCTCAATCTGATACAAAGGACTAAACAAAAGAAAATCAGCTGGTTTTCCTGCCTTGCTGCTGGATACCCCATTTGTAGCATTCCCAGGAAGGTACTAAACAGATTTGCAGGAGACCAGTAAGAGGAAATAGAAGCACTACTAGCCCTGACTTAGTTCACCCAAGGGACCCAGTGTAAATGACATTGGAGATTTACCACCATTTAAAGCACCTCAGTGGTTGGTTGCGATATACACTGTAAGTCTCCGTCTTCGTCACTGGTTTGTTTTAAATGATTTCATTTCTCATAAATTAATAATAGATTGTACAAAAAACCTCAGTCATTTTCCATCACATAATCACCAACTTCTCTGGAGCTTTCTCCGGTTGCATCCTGCCCTGTGCTCCCAGCACAGAGGCTAACAGGAGAAAAGGACACAGTTTGCCTCACTCACTGCAATTCCAACTATCCACTTTGTTTTCTAGGCCTAACTGTGTAAACGTGTTGGTCACCACAACTCAACTCATACCAGCTCTTGCTAAAGTGCTGCTATATGGACTGGGCACAGTCTTCCCCATTGAAAACATCTACAGTGCAACAAAGACAGGTAAGAGCAATACAGCTAAGGCCTTGTCTAAAGTGCAATTGGCTGTTTGTAACCAGGTTGTGGCCCTCGAATCTGATCCACTTACAGTGAGCACGGTTGAATTGTGTTCCTGCAGCTTTATTCACAACACAATTACATGATCCTCCTGTTGGTGCCTCCACATCTAACATACTAACTGCCCATGTTTGTATCAGTGCACCATGGGACGAATCAAGGTAGCTCTCCCATAGTGTCTCAGTGGGCGATACAGCGCCTAGGAGACATGCACACCCAGCAGCATTAGCAGCCTGTGGGCCATATGTTCTGGGACACCCTATCTCACACATCTGAGAGGAAGGAATTCTAATCGAACTTGTTACATAAATATGGCTAAAGGTCCTGTTTACACTGCAGGGCTGGGCTGGACAGTGAACTGGACCCGTTATAGAAAAGCAACCATGGATCAAGATAGAAAAGCTGTGGTTATGTGCTGTGATTGCGAGCAGATATTAATGATCTTGTTTGCTAACACAGACCATGTTTACAGCTATATCTGGTTACAATCTTTGAATGTAGACAGGGCCTAAGGAAGGAAGAATGATGGTCTTTTGGTTCAGGTGTTGGACTGAGAAACAGGAGATCCAGGCTCAATTTCTGACTCTGCCACAGAATTTCCGTATGATCCAGAGCAAGTCACTTAAGCTCTCTGTGGTTCAGCTTCCCATCGCTAAATTGGGGCTAATAATACTCAACTACCTCACAGCAGTGCTGGGCAGATAAGCTCATTGTTTGCAAGGCTGAGACACTTGGTGAGCACCAAAAGAAATGCCTTTTGTAATAATGTTGTTTGACAGCTGACTGAGAGCTCCTTTAAATCAAAGCATATGGACTCAACGCTGAGATACATAACTATGAATTTCATGGATCACACATCTGCACCACACGAGTATACATGCTGTTCCCACTAAACTCTTCCCTCTGCATGCACCAGGCTCAATATAAAACCTGTGATGATTTTCTGGGGGGAGACTTTTTTGATTGTTCCAAAGTCTTGGTCAGGAGTCTGGCGAGTTCATTCTTACAGTGACCAGAAGTAAAGATGCAGAGATTATAGAGAAAGCAGGATGGTCTAGTGTTCTGAGTATGTGACTAACAACCAGGGACTCCCAAGATCTCATCCTCTCTGCCATTGTGACTCACTGTGTGACCGTGGTCAGATCAATTAAATTAAAACTTTTAAAATTTAAAAAAGTTTGAGAATGTTGGCCTTAATCTCTGGGGGTCTCTGTTTCCCTGTATGTACAGAGGTGATGATCATTCGCTACTTCCCAGTGAAGATTAATGGTGCAGTGAAGATTAATGTTTCTAATTTGTTTTGTAAATGTATGTTAAGCAGCACTACTATATCATATTGCCACATCAGGAATGACCAGATAGTCCTATCTGCTTTCCCTTTGTGGGTAAAAATATGGATAAGAATGTGAATTTCAGCTTCTCACAACGCCACACTAACATCCAGCCAACAAGAATTATACGAGGCCTAATATCCAAAAAACCCTAACCTCCTCCAGAGGCTGTACATCCCTTCTTCTTGCCCTTCTGTGATATTATTAATTATTTTTATATTGTGGTGAATACATACCCAGAAGCTCCCTGAACCTCTGACGTTCTCTTGTGGCTAGCACCTCTTAGGTTCTTGCACTCCCTCAAAATGACAAAGCTGTCCCGCCCCAATAGAACTAGCTTGCAAGGAAGGTTGAAAATGGAAAATGTCAACAACAACAAAACAAACAAAAAAGTTTTCATTAAAAAAAAATTGTGACCGAAAGCTGAAAGTTTTTCAGCTGAATACTATTTGACAAAAATTGAAATGTTTCTGCAGAAAGCAAATACTTTTCATGAAAAATCCTGTGTAATAGAAAGCCCAATTTTCTATCAGACAGTTTGGGTGGAAATTTTTTGGCCAGCCCTACTGGATAGCTCATAGTTGTCCTAGGTTGTTGGACTTAAACACTAAATCATATTTGCCATGTTGCCAACGCCAAGTATTCACAAAACACTAAATTGATTTAAAAATCAAGAGATTTTAAAATGATAAATGTTGGGTTATTTTTATTTGCAGTCTGATGTTTGAGCCTTCTTGGTTCCGATTTTCAAGCTTTTCTCTGCAATCATGAGCACTAGAAACTTTATTATTTTTAAAATTAAAGCTGAGGTCTTCATGGTGGGGTAATGTGCACTACGGGGTAGGGGGTGATTTCTAAAGTGCACTAACATGTTGTGCATTAATTGGTTTGGGTACACTCTGCTGGTGCACACTAAAGATTCCCTAATGCACTTTAACATAATACTGATATATTAATGTGCACTAGGGAACCTTTAGTGCACACCAGCATGGTCTACACAGACCAATTATTGCACAACATGTTAGTGCACTTTAGAAATCACACCCCCTGTAGTGCACATTACTCCACTGTTAGACAAGCCCTGAGATTCCCAGAGAATTGCATGTTTCCAGCAGCAGGGGCTTTAAGAAATACACCAAAAATCACAAGACTTGTGGTAAACACAAGGGAGTTGGCAACACTAGGTAGGTAAAGAAGATGCTGCTAGCTTGTGTGATGGCATCTCAGAGAATGTTGCCTAAGTCTTAATTTGAGAACCAAATTACAAATGCAAAGAAACAAATGAAATCAGGCTCTGCCCAGCCCTCACAGCTGAATTCCAGCCCGGCTGCCCAGTTCTCTTAGATAACAAACACTTCTTCTCTTTTGTTGCTCAGGGAAAGAGAGCTGTTTTGAACGGATAATGCAGAGGTTTGGGAGGAAAGCCGTGTATGTTGTAATAGGAGATGGTGTTGAAGAGGAACAGGGAGCAAAAAAGGTACAGTTGTATGTACAATTCCAGGTTCTTCGAGTTTTCAGCATTAAATGAAACTTCTTCCCCAGCACGTTGTTTACAGCTAGGCTCTTTCCCCCGGTTGCAAATCCTCACATCACCCTGAGCAATTTCCTACTGCAAATCCCACTTCCATAGCCCTGGCAACCATTGCAACCTTTCAGGTGGTCTCAAGCACTGCTAGTTTCTATTACATGTTCCAGGAATTGTTCCTGATTAATAAAGATGGCATTAGACACATGAAACAAACCCCACTTGTGTGATGTCAGCTGAATTCTGGAGTTTCTGATCTATATGCCACATTCTTATAATTTCCAAACTCCAGCAGAATTTCTCAGGAGTGATTTATCACAGCATATTAATACTCAGTGCTGTCATGGAGGCTTATGTTACAGTAAATAATGCCAAGGAGACTAATAGTGAGTGGCTGCTTTTCTTTTATTAATGATTTTATGGAGCCATTTGATTAATTTTAACAAGCAAAAAAACAAACAACAAAGTGGGGAGGCACATCAAATGCAAATAAAACAAAAATGGAAGAATCTGAAAGTGACATGAGCAGGGATAATGAACCCAGAATCCTGAGAGTATTACATACTCATTGGACAGACACAGACCTTTGTCACTGGCATCCTAAAGAGAGACTGCGGAGCAAGTGTTCTTTGCATCACATGCCAACTGACTGGGAAAGTCCAAGCAAGCCACAACCTGAAGAAGTGGGCTGTAGTCCACGAAAGCTTATGCTCTAATAAATTTGTTAGTCTCTAAGGTGCCACAAGTACTCCTGTTCTTCTTTTAACCTGATTTTAGGTACCAGGTGAGACTTCCAGTTAGGGATTAGCAGAACATTTCAGATACAGTAAGATGCGACCTAGACTTTTGCCTAGATTTCTAACTGAATCCAAAACTGATTTGTTTTTTAATTGAAGTTCAAAACATTTTGATTCTTCATTTTTAAAATATTTGTATGTCTCTTTTTCCTGCTTTCCACTGGCACCAGATGCTAAACTGCTGAAATATGGCATTCAACATGGGCTCTTGTGGGCTTTCCAGCCTATTAGGAAATGCCCTTCTCACTGCCATGATGAGGACAGTCACTAGTGGTGGTGGTGGTGGTGCTGGTGGTGCTGCTGCTGCTGTTGTACTAAATGTTGTACTTAAAGTACTGCACAGGATCTTTTCAGGGGGAATAAGACAAAACGCCACATTTATTAGTAATACATGTATTCATTAACACTGTATTATATGCATATAATATATTACACTTACACTCACACACACACACAAACACACTCCGTCTTGTTGTTACCAATTAGTTGCTCCCCTTAACTTCACTGGCCAGGTGAGTTAGATGGGGGAGGGGGTGGAGCCGGGCTTCTGCCGATCCGGATCGATGCTCCCATGTTGACAAGACGAGACTCGGGGTCCTCTGCAAGACACCTCACTTTTATAGCAGCTTTTCTCTTATGCAAATCTATACCAGATTCAAACTCTGTGTCTGTGTCCATTGGTCCTTTGTGCTGCTTTCTTTTGAGTGTTGTCCCAATGCTGCAAAGAGGGTGTTTCCAAAAGAAGGTGCTTGCTTCTAACCTCCGAGGCCGTCCATATGTCTGCTTGTCTTTAATGAGCCCACTTGACACGTTTTATTGTCCTTGGGTCTGGCTCCCAGCCCCTCTCCAACAGTTGAGGCTGTCTGGAGGTGCTGCCTTCCATGCCTTGCTCATCCACACCTCATTCATTCAACAGGGCAATTGATTAAGAGTGGGGGGGGGGAAGAGCTCTTGTTCTACTGCTAGCAAACAGAAATTTTTCTTCTATCTTATTCTATCCTTAGGGGCTATAATATTATACCAAGGGCAATGCAAAGTTTTTAAATGAGGCTTTGATACAAAGTCCCATGAAAACAGAGGTCACACGTGGGTAGACCCACCACAAGGTTATATGAAGAGGCACAATGTAAAGTCATATGAAAATTATCAGAGATTGCTCTACACTGCTGGGGTGGTGCAGTGGCTCTGAGCCCTGGCTGCCGGTACAGTATGTCTCTGGGGATGGAGCGTGCCCTTAAAGAGACAGACATCTCCCCCTTCTAAAAAGCTGTGGTGGAGGGGAGGCAGTTGAATTGGAGCTGTGCTTGTACTGCAGCTCTCATGTGCTACTGATGCAGGGTGGTGGGCACCCATGAAGGCTTGCAGCCATACGGGTGCTGCTCCCAGGCAATGCAGGGTGGGAGGACAGCTGAGCCAGAGGTGCCCTTACATACTCAGTGCCCTGTGTAGCTTGCCTGTATGATCCATGCCTAATAGCTGCTGTGGATATTATAAGAATAGTGAGAAGGAAAGATCATTCTGGTGACTGCATTTTATGTGGACTGGAAGAGGGAGAGAGGAGAAGTGGGGATGCCAGAGAGAAGAGCTAACAATAGCATATCAGGGCTGGGCCAGGTTTATGGTGATGAGGAAGGACAGATTTGGAGGTGAGGTTGGGGGTACTAGTGTGATTTTCACAGTAGAAATAAAAATAAATAAGAGAACATGGCAGGGCATAGTCAGAGACTTTGGGCACAGGGAGGAAGAATCAAGGGTGCCATTCACTAAGGCTGTGCGAGTTTGGGTGAGAATGGTGGAGCTGTTGACAGAGAAGGGAAATCAAACTGCAAATCCTTGGATTACTGCCTGTGAGGTTTTCTGCCTGTTAGTGGGGTTTGGAGTCCCTGAACAATTCAGAGAAGAACCCTGGAGTCAGGAGGGTTCCTGAACTTTCTGTGGGGTAGAAACCTGATGGGAAATCTGCCATTGTTTTGGTTTCAACATGGCCAGAAACACCATTAGATCACGTCTTTCTCAGGGTGTCTTCCTGCTTCCCTCTGCAGCCCCATCTAAGACTCTTGTGCTCTGGGAATGACCATCCTGTGTAACCCAACTTCCCCTGGCCAGTTCCTAGGCTGAATGAGGAGGCAGGAAGCAACAGCCAGGCAAGGCAGGTCACATTGGGAGCACAGGCTCAGGGAAGAGGGGATTCCAGCAGGTGCAAGGTGGGTCAGCACTTGCTTTGTCCCCGGGGTCTCAACCCAGTCCTGCCTTGAAGCAGCCAGAAAACCTTTTCCTCCATGGCACATCAATTCCTGTCACCAACCAAAAAAAATCTGGAAATTAGCCAGATTCCCAGGTGCTTAGCTGGTTCCTTAAGGGTTAAGAATCCCTCCAAGAAGAACCCAAAATGCATGGACTGAAAGTGAAGTGATAATAGCCTGCCGCTTTTGACAGCTCTGCACTATACTTCAAAGGTAGTGGGTCAGTGTACATGACTGCATCAAAGGCTACCAGGTTCCATGGCAGTATGAAGCAGCAGGAAGGTTCAGCAGCCTTCTACAGGCAGGGTTTCAAGAGGCCTCTTGCTAGTGTCTCCTGGTTTAATCAACTCTCCCATTAGGAGAACACATTCTTTGCTGGAGCTGTCACAGCCTTTGATTGATGACAATCATTAGTCAGGGCTGCTAGCTACACACCTGACTTTATACAAAAAACAGGGTGGGCAGAGAGCCTTTCACTGTTTTGCTGGCAGCACTGATAATATCTCCGTTTTAGTGAGTCGTTTTTCTTCACCTATCCACAAATGATAAATCTGCAAGAGCTGAACAGCAGGCGTGGCTGAGTGTCCAAGCTTTCTTCTCTTTAAAGAAAGGAAGATAGATAATTTAAGTGGAAGGGATTTTATATCCACCAGGGGTCTGAGGAAATGGGAGAGGAAATAACTTTTCCCCTATAAAGTGAAATTGCAGAGCAATGCACTGTAGTCACTTCAGATGCCCCTGTGTTTGCTTGCTGTGTGTAGTGTGAAGTGAACAAAGAAAGTGATAAATAGCTTCAAGGGAAGATTTTTTTTTACTGATAGGCAACATAGCAGAGAGGAGCTTGAACTGTATTTAAGTAGAGAAGAGTGTAAATAGACACCATGTAAAATGAACATCTGGTGTCACTACGGTGTCCTAAGCAGGTAGAAGTCCCGGGAAAGAATCCTCTTCCTTCAACTATTTTGTCTGCTTGGGAAATGAGAATGTGTAATGTTAAGAAACCAGATTAAGGCTTTAGCTAGACACACAAGTTGCACCACTTTATCTGTATTGGTGCAGTTAAAGTGGTACAATCCCCCTAGTGACACCGTTAAACTTATTTCTATGCAGTAAGGGGAGTAAGCTAAACCAGTTAAGGCAGGCTCATACTTCTATAACCCACGCTGGGGATTGTACCGATATCACTATTTTGGCAGTAACTGACATCATTATACCAGTACAAAATGTGCATGTAGACCAAGCCTCAGTCTTTGGTACAAACCTAGGATGAATGAACTGGTTTGGATAAGAAAAGAACCATCTCAAATCTTAGGCCACCCAGAGCAAATCAAAGAAGTTGGGATGAAGATCTGAATGTAACTTCCAAATCTTCTGAGAGTCACCCCTTTCAACTGAAGTGACCACAAAAACTACAGAGAATACTAAGCACCAGTCACAATTGTCAAAACTGTACCTACAGAGTTACCAGAATATTAACCAGACCCACCTGGTGTTTGTACGTCACTTGTTTACTGGCACCCACAAATAGTTGGCATTTTTTTCTTTTGGAAACATAAATCTGGCTTTCAAAAGAGCATAAGCATAGTTTCCATTATTTTAAATGAGACATAATAAAGTGAGGTGACTGCAAGAAGGTCACGGATAGCAAGATTTTCTAGATTTTAGCTGAATCCAGTAGAACCTCAGAGTTACGAACACCTCGGAAATGGAGGTTGTTCGTAACTCGGAAATGTTGTAATTCTGAACAAAATGTTATGAGTGTTCTTTCAAAGTTTACAACTGAACATTGACTTCATACAGCTTTGAAACTTTACTATGCAGAAGAAAAATGCTGCTTTCCCTTTATTTTTTTAGTAGTTTACATTTAACACAGTAGTGTATTGTATTTGCCTTCTTTTAATTTTTTTGTCTCTGCTGCTCCCTGATTGTGTACTTCTGGTTCCAAATGAGGTGTATGGTTGACTGGTCAGTTCATAACTCTGGTATTCGTAACTCTGAGGTTCTACTGTATTTTTAAATGGGACATTTCAGTAGAGAAGTACCTGCCAGGACTTAGACAATTGTATGGAGAGCAAGCATATTCAGAGTAATAATAGCAAATACTAAAAAATAAACAAGGGGTTTGGAAAAGGATACAGATTTTTATGCTTTAGGGCATAAGCCAACCTCTGACAAATGGGAGTCAGGAGGAAGCTTCCTTGGGGATGGGTTATCCTGTACCTATTATGGGTAGTGGGATAGGCCTGCCCAGAACTAAAGGTTGACCCTTCAACCACTGAACCCAGACCACAAATAAATGAAAAAACAGGAACGGAGTGAATGTCAAAGGTTAAAAAAGTAGAGCACCAGGAGGGCACACCAAGCCAAGAACCCTCCGACAGCACCCACTGCTCCTCAAAGGTGTCTGAAGAGTCAGTGGACACCACCCAGAGGACCTCCACTCAGAGGCATGACATAACAAGGGATCAGAAATAGGCCTCACAGTTGCAGAGCACACCCCCATCCAGATTCCTCCTCCTGGTGTGATGGGTGGCCATCTTGCACAGTGCCAGGAGGAGGCAGTCTCATGACTTCGTGGGGCCATGAATGGGGAGTGCATAAATGAGGCGGGGGGAGGGGGAAGTGCAGCCAGAACCTCAGAAGGCAGTTCTGGAATAGGGGTTACAACCTGAGACATGCTACATAGACATGTGCCAGGGTCTCCCTCTCTTCACAGAACGGGCAGGTGTCGGGAGATTCCACGAAATGCACCAGCTCCATGGCCCTGCTCACAGCTCCACAAAGGAGCCACCAACTAATAACTCTGGCAGGCCGTGGAACAAGAGTGGAACAGCAGGTCCCCACCGGTTGGAGTAGGAGCAGGATGTCAGGGCGAGGAAGTAGATGGTATGAAGTACAAGTGTGTTCAGATGTTTTCTGGGTGCAGTTTGGCGACAGGCCCACTGGATATTGTTCAGCCAACTCAGGTAGTTTGTGTTGAGAGGGACCAGAGAGGTTCGTGGGGCAGAGGCCAATGATGAGCTCCAGAGGGCCAGGGTGAGGGGTGGGCAAGGAGAACCTTCCTGCAAGACCCACTTGAGAAAAGTGAGAGAAGCTGGGGGTAAGGCTGCCTTCTCCTTCTGGAGCACACTAGGGGGGACATGTAGAGTGGGCAACCCCATGCGATAGCCAAGCATTGCAGTGTCCTCCTAACTGTAGTCCAGGAGGTGGCACCAGCCAGGACCATTCTTTGATGTGCCAAGTCAGACTCCACCACCTGCACATGAAGGTGTGGGTTGTATAGCAGGGGTCTGTTAGGAAATCGTCCCCCTCAGTGTGCGCTGCAGACCTGGTTGCTGAGATAGCTTCCAGGTCCTGAGGAAGACCTGGTAGAAGACTGGCAGCTCAGAGAGGTTGGGAGGGAGACCTCTCAGATGGAGAGAGAGAATTGCTGCTGGTCATTTCGGCATCCTCAGAAGTGGTGGAGGAAGGCGTGTGTGAGCACGCTCCATGACGGACTACGAGCACTGGAGTCTCCTTCAAAGGGAAAGGCATCAGAACATCTCTGTCCATCTCCACAGCTGGTCAGACACCCTGGCCTCCAGATCAATCGAATTCTCTAGCGTGGAGGGATCAGTGGCAGACAGGCACACATCAAGATAGAACAGTGGACCTGCACCTCCATTGGATGGTCTGGCGCGTGAGTGGGAGGAAGCCAGTCTGGCACCTGTCCCCAACCATCAGGCCAGAGCTCTTGACCCAGCTGACTTGGGGTGAAGGAGGCTGCTGAATAGATGGTTTGGCAAGTCTCCACCCATGCCAAGTCTTCTGGGTCCTGGGCCACGAGGAACACTTCATCGGTATATGCCAAGAGGTTATCCTATAAGTGCCTGGTGCAAGGTTTCTTGCATCTTCCTCTGAAACAACTGGTAGTGGGCTAGATGGACCCCGGCCTGATCTATTATGGCAATTCCTATGTACCTACGGATTGAGGTAGGGTTTGTCTTTCCTGCAGAGTGAACTGTAATTGTTATAAAACTAACTGCTTTATGGTTCATGCTTTTGATTATGTAAAAAACTTCATTTTATTGCATAACTTCCTAGTTTATGGAGAGGTGGCAACACAAAGGTGGTTTTCGTGCCCTGGAGCATGTGTTATAGGAAAGGATTGCAGAGCTGTGTGGAGAATCTCATAGCACTTGTCTGTCATGTTGCTAAGGCACCTATTGCAATGGATTTTAGGCATCAGGAAGGAGCATCAAGATTTTGTTTCGAAGAACATTATTATTCTAGAAACATTCACGCTAAACCCAGCGGGGAAAATGGGAAGTAAAGTTTGTAGTGTATAACAATACAAAATCTTTGCAGACATCCAGAAACTTGCCCTGCCCCGCTTGTTTCCTCCGAAGCAGGACAGCATGTGAAAGTGCCTCACAAACTCAGGAAGTGCCTGCAATTTCCAGCACTTTGCAATGTTTTTAGTCTCTACAGACACACACACCTGCAGAGGGGACACCAAACCCCCCTCTTTTAATTTCTAAAATGATCCTTTATCTCTATAGCAATATTGTGAGTTGATGGCTAAGGGTGTAACACGTCCCATTGTTCAGGGTGCAAACTATGAAAGATCTTTTGATCCTTGTGTTTAAAAAATATATTTTGGTTTCTTTCCAGCACAACATGCCATTCTGGAGAATCTCCTGTCATGCTGACCTGGAGGCTCTCAGGCACGCCCTGGAACTTGAGTACTTGTAGCAGACCCCAACGTCTCAGCGCTGGGCAAGCTTCACTCAGAGAGACATCAGCTCAACCTATTCTTTGGTATTTTATATAACGGATCCTACAACAATTGCAGTCATCTTTCTTCAAGGGGAACCCATTGTATGGAAGCCTTTAAAAATCTGCATCAGGAAAGCAATGTATCAAATCCTTCTTCCATTGGATGGAGGGAAAAACCTTCAAATCACCCAGTGGGGATCTTTCAGTTTTATGGCTAAAATGGATTCCTAGAGCTGATACTGGACTCTTGACTGTTTTATTGCCATGTGAATGACTTTGAAGCACACAAAAGACTAGAAGTCCTGGGTCTACTTGTCAGTTTTCTTGCTTTGAAAGGGGGGAAAAGGACACAGCATGGAATTCTGAGCATGCTCACTGGACTCTTCATTACATCATGTGGGACTTTCTGAAAATAAGAGTGAAATAGTTGGGGTTTTTTGTATTTTTTTAATTTATGAACTAATCTCATTACTCTGGTATTAAGCTCTGTATCTGTGTTTTTATCTTCTTTTGAGGGGGGAGGGCAGAGGGTCCTACAATTCTAATTTAATAGTTCTTTTCTCCATGATAAACTCCATGGACAATCATATTGTGTACATTAGTATTGAGGACATTTGGGACTGTTGGTAAGAATTGTAGCTATGTTTTTTAAAGCTGATCTAGATGGTATGTGGATTGTGCATGTGTCTAAACGGTGCCTTATGCTGCCATCTTGTTTTCAGTGGGTGGGGAGAAGTATCTTGTGATGAATGAAAGGCATTAAATAAAACTACGTTTACATTTTGGGGGAATAGAACACCTGCCTTCTCTTCTCTCCATGCATTGTTGGACCTAGCAGATGTGTAGAATTCTTGCTTTCCCTCTGAGCTAGAGATGGAGTAGGAGAACTTAGACTGGAGATGCAAAGACTACTCCCTGTGATGGCAGGGAGCAAAGACAATCACCTGAATTATGTTAAGTGCTTGAGAACTTGGCCAACAAACAACATCTGTTCATCTATCAAGGGAAGATAAAGCTCGGCACATTTATTTTTGACAAAAATATTTATGTAAATAAATGCATATGCAAATTAGATTCAGCCTACAAGCTCCTGCTGAGCTGCCTTGGCAACCCTCAATGTCAAACATTTTGGCTCCCTGGGCTTGGATAAATCTCTAATTCTCTATACAGATTTTATTATTATTTATTTCTATTACAGTAGCACCTTGAAACCCCAGTCAAGGATCAGGACTTCATGTTGCCAGGCAGTCTACAGCCATTTGACAAGTAAAACAACTCCAGCCCCAGAGAGGCCACAATCTACATGTCATACAGGACGCCGCTGGTGTACAAAACAGACAAATTGGGTGGATGTTGGTTGGGAGGAGATAGTAACAATAAAACAAAGTTTAACACATCAGCAGAAGTCAGAGTTTGCCCCTTGCCTACCCAATGCCAGATGGGAGTAATTTGTAGATTTCACAGCAGAGGAAGATTTAGAGGAAGGATGTATGGGAGATGATTAAATGGGCATTTCCCCAAAACTGAGACAGTGTAACAATGTATTGGCCTCATTACCAATGCAGCATATTTACTGTTTGCACACAGGTGTGAAACTAAATAGGTTTTAAAGATACAACAGCTGCAGCTGTAAAGCCTTCGATGAGAATCTCAAAACAGCCACTTCAGGAAATAAAGATCCATTGCCAGCTCTGAGCGAGACAGAGTTTCCTGCACGGTGAGTGTGGAGTACTGACCACAGAATAATTTAATCTCAGCATCTGGCTCAAAAGTATCAGCCACACAGCATCTGCAAAGTATGTTATCCACACTCGCCTACAGTAGGCAGGAGGGAAAAAAAACCTGTTTTGGGTCTGGGCATAGCACAGCACAAAACAAAAACAAAGTGTGGTTCTCCAGCAGAGGAGGCACTAGCCTTATGGTCTGCTGAGAGAGGGAATCTAGGACAAAGCAAAGTCTTTCTGCAATAGTTTGGCTGCATAAATAGAGATTAAATTTGACCACAAAACTAGCACAAGAAACCAGAGAAATTGGGGGCAGGGGGGAAATCTGACTGAGAGGCTTCCATGAGATAAACACAAGTGTAAGTAAAACCTCCGAAAGGCAGCAGCTCTGGGGAATTGTAGGCCACTGACAGACAGTGAAGCTGCAGCTTTTAGGAACTTGCCCATCAACTAATTGTTTCTCATGGAATGCGGAGGCATTGGCTGGCTCGTTTTACCCAATAGCTCATTCTTTCTGAAGCAAGTTAAGAGACTCCGCTTTCTGAACGTGTTCAGACATTCTCAAGCTTGCTTATGTGCTTGTAGTTTCCCTGCACCCTCCATCACCCCCAGGCCCCCCACCCCAACAGAGTTCTAGGGCTTGGTTGCTCTCGTATTTGTACACACACACACCCTTGCTCTCCCCTGTGTATTGCTGCATATGCTCTCTCCATATTCATTCATTGCTGTCCTAGTTGGCTGTGTCCATCTCTCCTATGCCTCAGTAACATTGAGAGGAATATGCCAGCAAGAGCAATGATATGCCACCAGCTTCCAGACAGGGAGTGACAGGTGTCCTCCTCTCACTAAAAAACATGGCCTCATCCTTCCCTGTCTGAGGGAATCTTGGAACATTTTGTTCAGCAAATAGTTGGCTACCTGCACATACACATCAGTCCTGGGTTAGCAGTTGGGAATACCCATTCCCCAGGCACAGTCCAGACTATTGTTTGTAGCCATGTTTAAAAATAGTTTCAAACATTGTTGCAGCCTAAGGCCCTTTATAAACTACACTAGCAACCAGGTGAGGGGCAGCTATGAGGTGACCAAGACCCTTGAGTCAAGTGTAATGTAGGCCACCTCGGAGCCCTAGGTGAGTAAACTAAGCCTTGCCTAATAGATATACTGATGACATTACTAATATAGGACTGCTAATAATCAGAGCCTCTCCACTTACAGAGGGTCAGCACTCCTCTCTCTGAACCGTCCTCGTACATAAAAACAAGGCAGTGAAAGATAGCTATCCTATTTGGTAGATTATATTCTGGCCTCTTAAGACTTGAATGGGACTTTAAGAGTTGCAGAATATAGCAAACGCTGTCGCTACTGTCTTGTCAACACTTCAGGGAGCAAAATACCTTTCCAAACATAGAGAAAAACAAGCTGCACTAAGCTGTGTCTTGTTTAGTCACTGGCTTGCATTTCCAGAGAAACAATGTGTTCCTTTTTCACTGTGTAACACTGCATTTAGAAGAATTTGTATCTTCCCATCTATTGTTGATTAAATAATCATTTTCATATTGACCTTCACTCCACAGCACAAGCTTGAAAATTACTTTCTCCTTCAAAGTTTAAAATATCTTGTAAGGGAAGTGGAGAGCCCTTCTCAAGTGTCAGTCATGAAATGAAGCCTATAGGGCCAACTTGACTGCTGGAGTAAGTAGGCAAACTCCATTAACTTCAGGGTTATACATTTATTTATGCCAGCCACAAACTGGGCCTTAAACCATTAGCTTGGCTAATGGGCTAAGTAATTACTAAACTAACACCCCCCCACCTCAGTTCACTTATGTCATGGGAACTCCCAAAGAAGTTTAATCATTCCTACTTCAGCAAAACAGCAGGGTTGAGGGACCCGCTCCCAGAAGTCAAGAAATGAGCAATATATATATATTTTAAATTCAAAGAAGCCACAGGCATTTAAACCGCCTATCAGGGTTATTGTAGTGGAATGATAGCACCATTTATAGTTGAGATTTAGATAACATGCTATTAAACACAGAGCTGTTTTATAACGAGCAGAAATAGTTAGCTGTATAAGCTGTCAATTTGCTCCATTCAAATAAGCATACATGCACTAAGGGCCTGACCCAAAGCCTGTGGAAAGCCATGGAGAGATTCCCATTGATTTCAGTGGGTTATGATTTCAGTGGGTTATGCCTCAAAAAAGTCACTTTCTCCGTAGACTCAGGAGCCAAGGTATTTGCATAAGTACCAAAATACATTTTTAACCATGAAAAAAGTTCTTGCTGAATACTTTTTTATCCATAAATTGAGATTATATCTGATCATTACTGTCAGCTTTATTTTAAATTGGATGCAGATGTTATAAGAATATACTACAGTGTTCTAGAGGTATTGACCAATATGCTATAGCCTCACAACACTGTTACTGTTGGGCTTGGGGTCCACTGCTGTAATCATTTTAAACATAGAAATAAGTGTTTGTAAACAAATGATGACTGTGGGTGATGCAGAGCAGCAGGTCCCTTACTTCAAGCCTCATTAAGCTTCTCAGAGTTCTTGGGAAGAAAACTCTGTGATCCAGTTCAAACTTGTATTATGATGCTACTGCAATTAAGGGCAATCATTCATCTGTTACATAGTTTGGGTGGGATGTAGGTTGTAAATGCTGATTTATTGTAGGTGTTTTGCTGAATCTGTTGCCTACCAGAGCAGCACAGGTGCTGCAGGGCTTTAACAGACTTGGGAAACACTGTAATTAAAATGAAATAAATTACTTTTGACAGATATGTTACAGCTTGTCATCCTAAAAGGCAGATTGCTAGGGCTGGATTAATTCTTTCTGCTGCTCTATATGAGTGCTAAAGTATTATTTTATTAGTGCTTTCCTTTCTTTCTGGCTGATAATTTATGCCTCACTCACCCCATCTCCTTTCTGTCTGCTGGGACTTTCTTTACTTAATTGTTCTTATGTCCACATTCTACAGACTCCAGTGGAACCAGGATTTCACCCTTGGAGTCTCGCAAAACTTCCACTAACTTCAATAGGGCACAGATCTTCACCTCAGGTATTCAGTAGACACATGGGACATCATGCAAAAGATTCACTACAATAATTGTGCACAGGCTTTCACTACAGTAATGAATGACATAGGAGATCTCTTTTCTACCACTGCTTACTCTTCTGGTGTTTACCTGCATGCCATGACTCTAAACATGAGTAGTAGTAGTAGTTAAAAACAAAAATGCTAAGTTGTAAAGCAAGTGTATTGTGTATGTTAGGGCATTTTGTGTAAATTAATGTAAAAAAAAAAAAAAACCCAAACCTGGTCAATTTTCACCTTTTCCCACTGAATATTTATTAATATTTTCTTCAGAAAAATGAGTAAGAGTAGCAGGTGCAGCTGTGAGCACATTTGTTACCCCCACCAATGCAAAGCATGCCAGTTGCACTCATTAGAAGGAAATAGTTGGGGGGACATATCAATAACTGGCAAAACTATCACCAATGTAAAGTGACATCTTGTCTTCAGAATTATGGATGATAAAAGTGCCAGAGCTGTAGGGGGGTTCTCAGCTCAGCATGGCTCCAGGCCAGGCTGGAGTCCATGTGGTCCCCAAGAGCCAAATTTCAGGTAGTTTTTCTAGTGGCTGGAGGAGGGGAACCGTACGCAGAAAAGCCTGGTTCCTCACCTCCTCCTTGCAAACACTGCCTTTAGCTACAGTGTAATTCAGCACAAAACAGCCATTGTCATTCCTCTTCCAATATCTCCCCTGCTTTTCCTTTTGCCCACTCCATCAAATTTAAAGTTCTCAGCTTCAAGGCCCTACAAAGCTCCACCCTGGCTTACATATCAGTTTCTGACTGTATTCCCCTTCTTGTCTCCTTTGCTCAACTGGTGACATGACACCGTCCCCTCCATCACCTTTGTTTTCTTCTCCCACTTCCATTTTTTCACACCTCCTTCCATCTTGCTTATATACAGAATGATCTCCTAACCACAGAACCAAAAGCCCCCAACCCTCTTTTTCAGATCCTTTTTAGAGGCCCACTTCATCTGTGAGCCTCACAAACACTCAAATGCACACAACAGCTAGATTTCCTAAAATGACAACATCCTCAGGGTCTATCCATACATCATTACTTAACTGCATCTTTTAGGCAGCAAGTGCTTCATATATGGCCAACCAATAGTGCTTAAATCATATATAACAGTTGCCCAAGATGTACCAAAACCAGAAATAGGTTTTATTAGCTCTGTCCACAACCCACTAGTCATTCAATTAAAATGTAATCCAGAGCTGAACCATCTCGGCTTTTGATTTTGTGAAACCAAACCACGGCCCATCAGCAGCATGTGACTAATCTATACACAACTATAATTCAGAATACTGTTGATATACAGAATTGCTTCTTTTGCACTAATACTTTGCCAAAAAAACTGCAAAGGGAGTTCCCTGGATTTGCCCCCGTGTTAGATTGTTGCCTTCCATCTCTAGCTGATAACGTTCCTTTTTACATTAGTTTAGCTCCCACATTTAGCCACATGATGGCAACAAAACTCCATCATTAGCCCTGTCATGTGAAACACGCCCGCCCCCCCGGCGCGTGCAGAGAGGGTCCCGACCAACCGCTCCCTGGGGCCCCAGGCTGCAGGGAAACGCCCCGCCCGCTAACAGCTAAGTGCCATCGTCACGCTCAGGAGAAAAGAGAAACTAGCGTAGCGCTGCCTGGGCGGCTATAGTGCGCGCGCGGGCCGCTAACGAGCACCAGACCGGCCCGCCCGCCTTCAACCATGGCGGGCGCCCAATCAGCTTTTAACCCTCACAGCTGCCAGCCCAGCCCATAAAGGAGGCTGGGCGGAGCGCGCCCCAGAGGGGAACGACCTAGCAATGCGCCCGCTGCGGGCTTTACGCTCCCAGTCGTGGCCCCCGTGGGAGCGGGCGGCCTCGGCTGGGCCTGGCCCGCCTGGCTTGAGGTGCCCGCTCGAGGGCAGCCCGGAAGCGCCGGGGGCGGGCGGTGTATAACGCGAGGCCTGTCCGCGCTTCCTCTGCCGGCGAAGGGGGGTGGCTGCTGGGCCACGCCTCCCCCGCCCGTGGGTCGCAGTCCTGGGGGGGGGTGATCTCGTTCTCTGGCGTGGCTCTGGTGGGTTCGAAATAAAACCACCAAAACCCACTTACTGTACGTGGACTTGGTGCCCCGGGGTGCCAGAGCGGAGGTAAAAGCGGCCCCCTGGGGCAGGCGCCACGGTTACCCATTTTCTCATGCCACACCCTCAAAACTGAACCCGCCCCATCGTCACTCACTTTAATCCGGCAGGGACAGGCGTGTGAAGGGCTGGCGGTTAGGGTGTCGGGGGGGGGCGGCTCTGGGAGGGAGTTAGGGTGTGGCAGGGGGTTCTGACCTGGGGGGGGGGGTTCAGGAGGGGGCTCAGGGCTGGGGTAGAGGATTAGGGTGTGGGGGGGGATTCGGGCTAGGGTGCAGTCTCTGGGAGGGAGTTTGGCTGCATGAGGGGGCTCCAGGCTGGGGGTGAAAGGCTGGGATGGGGGTTAAGGTATGGGAGGTGAGGTGCTGGCTCTGGGAGGGAGTTTGGGTGTGTGTGTGTGTGGGGGCAGGGGGTTGCAGTGCAGGAAGGGGTTTGGGCTCCAGTTGGGCAGCGCTTACCTCAAGCAGCTCCTGGAAGCAGCTGGCTCTTAGGCAGAGGGGCCAGGGGGCTCTGCACACTGCCCATGTGTGCAGGTGCCACCTGCTCAGTTCCCATTGGCCGTGGTTCACAGCCAATGGGCGCTGCAGAGCCTGCGCTTGGGGCGGGGGCAGTGAGTGGAGCCCCCGTGGCTGCTCCTTTGCCTAGAAGCTGGACATTTCCAGGAGCCACAGGGAACCATATAGCCCCACTGAGCCACCAACTGGAGTTTTAATGACCTGGTCAGCGGGGCTGACTGGAGAGCCAGGGTCCCTTTTCAACTGAGCATTCTGGTTGAAAACTGGATGCTTGGCAACCTCTAAGGGGGGCAGCACGTGCAAGGGTGGGGGGCGTGGCCTTGGCTTGAAGAAGCAGCTCTGTCCACAGGCAGGAGCATGGAGAAGAGCTGATGGGGCATGCAGGGCCTGCCTCGCACCTGGTGTGTAACAGGCTCGAGATGTGGGGCTGTGTGAGCCTCTCGGTAGGGTAGTGGAGCCAGGCAGGAGAGGGGCCTGCATAGATGCTGCCTGAAACTGCAACTGCTGCAGGTCAGAAGTGCAGGAGGAAGTGGGTGTGGCCACGGCTAGGTGGAGGTGTCTGAGTGCTGCTACTGGCTGATCTGACCCTGGGCCTTGTGAATGATGATATAGGCATTGCAACCACTGGGGATGAAGGTTTGACTCCTTGGGCTGTGCTGCTGGAGGAGCTGGAGCAGCTTACCCCAGAAAATAACTATAGTAGAATCTCTGACTTAGGAACATCAGAGTTACATACTGACCAATCAATCACACACCTTGTTTGGAACTGGAAGTACACCATCAGGTAGCAGGAGGGGGGGGGAGCAAGAACAGTACTGTGTTAAATGGGGGGAGGGATAGCTCAGTGGTTTGAGCATCGGCTTGCTAAACCTCTGGTTGTGAGTTCAGTCCTTGAGGGGGCCATTTAGGGAACTGGGGTAAAAATCTGTCTGGGGATTGGTCCTGCTTTGAGCAGGCGGTTGGACTAGATGACCTCCTGAGGTCCCTTCCAACCCTGATATTCTATTCCTCTACTACTAAAAAAAAGTAAAACAGCATTTTTCTTCTGCATAGTCATTTCAAAGCTGTATTGTCAATGTTGTAAACTTTTGAAATAACCATGTTTTGTTCAGTTATGAACATTTCAGAGTTATGAACCTCCATTCCCAATGTGTTCATAACTCTGAGGTTCTACTCTAGTAGGTGAAGTTACTGGATTGAAGATGAATTCTCAGGCCCTGCACCCTCTTCTGCTTCAGCGTGTGTACTTCTCCCCTGCCAAGAACTGTCACTGGCTCTCTTGCTAATGGATAGTTAGTTGTTTAATATAGCTATGGATCCTGCCTGAAGCCACCTGGTGCTCCTCCCACTAAGGGATAGCCTACCCCCGTGTGTAAATCATGCTCATTCTGTGCTCAGAAGTGCATAGGGTCACTGCAGCTGTGCCTGAAAAGCAAAAGGAAATTAAATAGTAAAGACAAATTCTGGGTGACTGCTTTTGATGTCTTTTTTTAATTGGCATGGGAGGTACTTGTCCCTAAGGGGGAGCTGTTAAGATCTTCTCGGTGATTGAACAAACCATACTCCTATGTACTGAAATGCAGCTACCTCTGGAGTAAAGCTCACCAGCCGTTTGATTGTCCACTACACCACAAAGTGAATATCCTAGGGAAGTTAAGTAGCTGACTACATTGGCCAGCTCACTAGAGCTACAATTCCAATTGTTGAGGAACACTCCTTATAATTTTTAATGAGATGTTCAGCACCTTGGTTTTACATTCATGAAAGATTGCAACTTTAGCAGTGCACCACACCTCAGACTCCTCTTGCACTATGTGAAGGCAGTGAGTCAATATAGGCAGATCAATGCCACCTATGAATTACCCATACCACTTTATCTGATGCTGGGCTCTCTTCTCCACCTATCCATCTGGGTTCTTATACCACACCACTTACCATGGCAAATGAGCAATAAAGCTACAGACTAGTTTAGAGTCCTTTTTACCAAATTTGCTTTTTTCAAGGCTATTTATGTTAAGTACAATTCAAAGCCATCATAGTTCCTTTTCAGATATAGTCCTCAGTTTTGCCCCATTCTTCTCCAGTTGCTGTCAGCATCCCTGCTTCCTATGCTAGAGCTCTGAGAAGGGAAGAACTCTGGATACATGTTCTGCACTCTTCTGCCAGCACAATTGTATCTACAGTAAGGGTTTTGCTGGCATAGCTATGTCAGCTAGGGAGAGTGGGGTTTTTTCCCCTCATGCCCCTGACCGACACAACTATGCCAACACAACTTCGCAATGTAGACTGACCCAACCTTTTCCTTTCACACATTAGTACAAGGTGGCAACATAATGACTTTGTTCAGTAATAGTTAAAAATCAGACCTACCCTTCACTAGGAAAAAAGGTATGTTCTTACCTCATATTAAATAACATGAGCTAAGATCTTAGTGAAGACAAAAGTTTGTAGTTTTAACCTGCTAACATTTTAAGTTAAAACTGTGCGGGAACTAGAATATACCTGCTAATGCATTCCTCTTTCTGGAACTCTTAACTTTACAGTATTATCAATCTTAAGCAATTAAAAATCATGAGACAAGCCCCAAAACATGAAATTGGCTTCAAAATAATGAGACTTTTAAAATAGTAATGGGGGGAGAATTGGCATTTGCTTTCTGTTTTTTGAGCCTTTAGGGTTCACTTTTTTAAAAGCTTTTCTTTGAGACCATGAGGGCTAGACACTTTTATTTAAAAAAAGTAAGCCGATACTTTTGTGTAATAACATCACTCCAGAAACTGGTGCTTTAAACAGACACCAAATATTGTGAGACTCACAACAAAATCATGAGTTGGTAAGACTGTTTCTATTAATTATATTCAGTTTCACTGCAGCTCTTTTAATATATTAATTTGGGATATGGCAATTAGTGAGCACATTAAGTCTGTAAACCTGGGTTGCCAAAATATGGCTCCCCTGACAAGTTCTACAATATAACCAACAGCCACCCTCATTTTTAAACATATGGATACAGTTTGTGGAGACAACAAATAGCATGTAATGCTTAGCCCTGATCCAAGTGACCAGGTGTTAGAACAATGGATGCTGGGGCTGTAGTCTCCCTGGAATACACCTCTATTAAAAATGAAGGTAACTGCACATTTTCTGCATAGTTCACTGGACAAATTGCTAACAGCTTTGTTCTCATTCTGGACTAGACTTCGTCATTGGTCAAGCCGCCAAACTTCTCAATCTGAAGATCCTACATGAAGAAAATTTTCATGATCTGGAGACTGCAGAAATAAACATCCAGATAGAAGGAAACTGGAGATCTAGGAACACAAACCATTTTTCTAAAACAGTTTAATAAAAAATTGTGACGATTCCTGAAAATCTGGGGAAACCCAAAGCATAGAGTGTGTCACCTGTCTCAGTCACAAAGAAACACAATAATCAAAAAGATATTTAAGTTTAATACAAATTTTATACAAAGAAAATGTGAAAAAATACTTCCATATGCTAAAAGCAATTATGCTTCACAAATAAGGCCAGCTAGGCTATTTTTGACACAACTGCAATTCACGAATATTCTGTTCTCGATTTTTTTCTTCTAATACTTTTTTTTCTCTCTAATGTGGGTAACTAGCTGGAGACTGTACAAACTGCATCCTTTTATAAACAATGGGAGAAATAAACATGACTAAAATGTACAACAAAATGTACTGGAATGATATAATACAATTAATTTTCTCATATACATACATCACCTTTGCTTTGTTCAATGCTTTCGTTTTACACAACATACAAAATGATACTACAGTATAAGTGTAACAGACAGAATTTTCATGGGTTACTTTCTCTCATACTGTACTGTTTCATGCTTACATAAAAACGTAAATTCCATCATATAAATAATACATGCTCTAGCCCAGCATCCTTTGCCCATGTTTCCTGATACATAGTCTTCTCCAAATCAAGTTCTTGTTCCATTTGAAAAGCATTTCAAAGTTCTTTAGAGAGGATTTTTTTAAAAACTGAACTATGAACCATAGAAAAAAAATCCACCTTTCTCACATCTGATACTATTGATCAGAAATCATGTTACCAACTAATTGGTATTATACTTTCTACTCTTCTGCTGTTAGGCTGAATGAAATTTAAGCTGGTTTCCTGTAAACAATATCATTTTTAACAGTCTGATCACTGTATAAAACAAAAAAAATACCTTATTTGTGTATTTCAGGTCCACAGATTGGAAATTTCATAATTTGCCTAATAAAATGAATTTTTAAAAGGTACATTTTCAACTTTAGTTGCACAAAAAGAAATTTTAACTGAGTTTCAAAGTGCACAATTGTTTTCATTACCAAATGCAAATTAAGATCAGCTTCTCTCTTGATAACTAATGAGTAAGTGATTTTATGTGCAACTGCAGTTCCTTAAGTCCAGTTTTCAATGTTCGTTCGTGATAAGGCTGTTTTAATCTTTCCTTTACCAACTTCAAACACTCTTTATAAGTTAAAGTCAATACAAATATAAAAAGGAGATGGTACTCTAACTTTAATGACATCCACAAATTGTACATTATTTACAACCAAAGCATAGATTTAACATGGATCTTACCTGTCCTCAGCTTTTTAAAGCCAGCGCTAATGCTTTACATTAATGTAGTGTAGTTAATGCTTTGTACACATATACAAAGCTAAAGTCTGAACCTTTGAGGTTAATCCAAAGAACTGTGTTTATTTTCACATTTCTATTAGACAGATTTTTATTAGTTATTTATTCCAACAGTCGCCTGGGCTTCTTGTTAGTAGTTAGACTCTTCGTACTTGGACTGGCATTGTGGTCTGAACATACTGAACTCCAGTTCTCATTGCCACTGTCCCAGCAGAAGGACTTACCACTACAGGAATGGTCTGTGGATTAAAACCAAGCAAAACACATATTGTTATATTAAAGGTCACATTCACACCACCACAGAAATAGAGCCCATTATTTTCCAGTGAAAAACTAGAAGATCTTTTATTTAAGGTTTATTACCTTTTCTTACCACATTTTTGCCCCACCAAAAGGCAGAGTGTAACAGCTCAACTTCCCTACAGCCAATTATTATGCTATACACAGATACAAGGACAGGTGATTCCTAGGGGTAATATAAGTATTCTGCCGGTCTTGAAGAATTCAGTTCTCAGTAGCTAGCCCATCCAGTGGTACATTTTCCAAAACTAATACAGAAGGGGACTGTGAAAATCCTTTGTTACCTGGAAAAACATATTTGTGACTAATCGAATTGGAATACAAAACACACAAGTTTACAGGTGCATTTAGGGTTTCACAGTTACATTAATACTGTTCTTCCCAGAAAGGATCCCTCCCGTGTGGGCTTAAGCACAGGTGAGAATGAAAAATATATGTTTGGATAAAAACAATAGTGTTTATAATACTGCAAGCTTACTTTGCACAGATCAATTAATGACAAAACCCTACTATTATTGGGAATTGCCTTTTGACACTCTTAGACTTTGTCTACACTACCACTTTTGTCGGTAAAACTTTTCTTGTGGAAAAATAAAACACCCCTGTACCGACGTGAGTTTCACCAGCAAAAGTGCTGGTGTGACTAGCGCTATGTAGGCAGGAGAGTGTCTCCTGCTGACACAGCTAAGGCTGCTTGTTGAGGCTGGTTTAATTATGCTGGCAGGAGAGCTCTCTTCTGCTGGCAAAGAGCGGCTAAACGGGAGACCTTACAGCAGCACAGCTGTAGTGGTACAGCTGTGCTGCTGTAAGATCCATAGTGTAGAGACAGCCTCAGTAAGAACATTAATTTAAAATAAAACTTTGCACTTCTGTCACCGTTTCCAACTGAAGGTGTCAAAGTGCTTTATACACATTTACAAATTGAGTCTCATGACACCCTATTTGGTAGATATTTTATTCTATAGCTAGACACACAGAGGCACAAAAAGGTTAAGTGACTTGCTCAAGGTCACACCAAATCTCTGGCAGACCTGGGAACCTTCCTCCAGAAATGTAAATCAGTTTAGAAGCTGCAGTACTGAGCAATCTGTAAAGATGTTCTGACACACTTCTCCTGAAGCCCAACTGGTGATCAAATAGCTGCATCAGTTTCCATTCTGAAGGCTTTAAAGTGAAAGAAACAAGGACCAAAGGCTTTTTGGGGAACTGAAAGGGATGCACAAGTCTTCCCTCTGACATGTGATATAAAACTCCACAGAAGGCAGAAGAATAAATGCACATTTTCCACAGTGTTTCATAGAGTGTTTTATACTGGTGCTTTGGTAGTACTTTATTAGCAAATGTTGCTATTGTCCTTGCTAGGTAGGACTTCAAAAGCTGGAATATTTGTGATAAATTCTATTCATTGCAGAAGCTGCAACATTTCTGCAGAAATGGAAAGATGACAGATTTAGCACTTCACCATTTATCGCTGTTTTGATTCCAAGAAGAATCAAAAACCAAAGATGGAATAAGTTTGCTAAGTAAACTCAAGACTATAGCCATTTAGTAATCAGGATGACTTTAGATGTGCAAAGAAAGTTTATTGGAAGCCGTTCCGAATAAAGACCCTCAAGTGGGAAACCAATTGATAGAGAACTAGAAAGTGAGGCTGTGTCTATGCTACAGAGACTATGGCTATATCTACACTAGATATATTACATGGCACAGCTGTACTGCTGCTGCTACACCACTGTAAGGTCTCCCGTGTAGCTGCTCTATGCTGACGGGAGAGCTCTCCCGTCAGCATAATTAAACCATCCCCAACAAGTGACAGGAGCTATGTTGGTGAGAGAGTGTTTTTTCACACCACTGACCAACAAAAGTGCAAGTGTAGAGACGGCCTGCCAGCATATGCTGGCTTAACCTGTAGCACGGATGCAGCCTATTATCAATGGAGTTTTTTCCATCAGTGTAGGAACACCACATTCCTGAATGAAGTTAGCCACATTGATGGAAGCATTCTTCCATTGACATAGCTGCACTTGGGGTTAGGTCGGCATAGCTATGTTGGTGAGGGTGTGGGTTCTTTCACACCCCTGACGGATGTAGCTATGTTGACGTAACTTATAAGTGTGGACCAAGTTGAGAACGCCACTAGGAAAGTGTCTATTAGTAGTAAAAATAAGGAACTTAAATTTGCTATCTGGATCTTTTAAAAACATGTGTTCAGATGGGAATAGTCCCAAATTTAAATCCCCGTTTTACTGATCAAGGTGTAGTATGTGTTAATACTCCTTAAATGTGTTGTGATTATTTCCTCAGAGAGGTAAATTTTCAGCCAAGCCTCTCCACAAAAGTACACATTTGTGCATGCTCAGGCATTAGACTATTTAAAGGGTATGTTGCTGTATTAGCACACAAGTTGTTTGCAGCTGAGCAGAGCAGATGCAAATATGTGCACGTACAAGCAAGCACCTAAAACTTTTTAGTGTTTTCGGGGTTTTTACTCAAGTCACATACACACTCCATATTCAGTAGGTCAGTTGTGGAAGTTACCGCCATTTCCTGAATGTTCAAAGAGGCCAATTTAGGATATTGGAGCACTGGCATTTTTCACAAAGAAGCCAACTTGGTTTGATGCCTGCAGTCTGATTTCAGAACAGTTATAAGGGCTTCTCACTGGTGCTGGGAGTCTGTCAGGGTAATATAGGTCGAACCTTGCAGTGGTGCTAAGTACTTTCTTGAGAGGTGCTGAGTCCTCTCAATTGTGATTAAATTAATAAAACAGCTGTTGGGAAGGGGTTTTTGTTTTTTAAAGTCATGACATCCAGCAAGAATATCCTCAGAATGACAGAAGTAATGGATGAGACACGATGGTTGTGCAACACTGTATGAAAAAACCACAAATAACATCTATAACAAAGCAACCATTAAGATCACAGCATGAAAATGAACTAAACCAGCTACCTGAACACTGGCTGAGTTACTTTTGCTGTCCACCACCCAAAAATGGGGAATACATGATGCTAAGTGTCAATGAGACACTAGCATTTTTCCCTGTTGGTATGATGAACTTCAGCTCAGATTCCACATTGAAACTGAAGTGCAGCATTAGGGGGCATTACATGGAATTTAAAGTGCTATATTAGGGAGCTTTAAACATTAAATGGAGCTCAATTCTGTCTCATCTCTGGTGAGGGCACCAGGAGAAAAAGACAGTTACCTTTTCCGTAACTGGTGTTCTTCGAGATGTGTTGCTCATGTCTATTCCTGTGCCGGAAGTTTTTCCCCAGCAGTACCCATAGGGGAGCACCCCTAGCGACCCCTGGAGTGGTGCCTCCATGGTGCGGGTATAAGGGGCGCTGCACGCTCCCCCCACGCTCAGTTCCTTCTTGCCAGACAACTCCGACAGAGGGGAAGGAGGGCGGTATGTGGAATAGACATGAACAACACATCTCGAAGAACACCAGTTACGGAAAAGGTAACTCTTTTCTTCTTTGAGTGATTGGTGAAGTGTATTCCACAATAGGTGATTCCAAGCTATATCTGTTGGAGGTGGGAAGAAGTTCATAAACTCTCTGGACAGAGTACAGCCCTGCTGAACCCGGCGTCCTCCCTGGTCTGGGAGACGAGGTGAACGTGTGAAATGAAGACCATGTGGCAGCCCTACAAATGTCCTGAATGGGGACATGAGCCAAAAAGGCAGCCGACAAGGCCTGCGCCCTAGTCCTGTGTGCCTTCACAATTGGTGGCGGAGGGATTCCCGCCAGGTCATAACCGGTATGGATGCATGAGGTGATCCAATTGGAGAGCCACTGAGTGGAGATCGGCTGACCTTTCATGCACCTAGACGAGATGATGAACAGTTGCGAAGACTTCCTGAACGGCTCAGTCCGCTCCAGGTAAAAAGCCAGAGCCCGTCTCACATCCAGCGTGTGGAGGCAGCGCTCCTCACTGGATGCATGGGGCTTGGGGCAGAGGACCGGCAGAAAAATGTCCTGACCCATGTGATAGGCAGAGACCACCTTCGGGAGGAATGAAGGGTGTGGGCAGAGCTGGACCTTATCTTTATGAAACACTGTTTACGTGGGCTCTGAGCTCACGGCCCTGAGTTCAGAGACCTGCCTAGCCGACGTGATTGCAACCAGGACGGCTACCTTCTACGAGAGGTGTGACCAGGAGCACGTAAGCTAGTGGCTCAAACGAGGGCCCCGTGAGACGGGCCAACACCAGGTTTAGGTCCCACTGCAGGACTGGGGACCTAACATACAGGAAAAGATGATCCAACCGCTTAAGGAATCAGCCAGTGATAGCATGGGAGAATACCGTGTGGCTCTGTACCGGCGGGTGGAAGGCCGATATGGCCACCAGGTGCACCTTGACTGATGAGGGTGCCAGGCCCTGGGCTCTAAGGTGAAGGAGATAGTCCAGAATCAGCTGGATCGGGGTGGCCACCGGGGAAACACCCCACTCATCTGCCCATCTGGAAAATCTAGACCATTTTGCCAAAGTATGCTCGGCGCATGGAGGGTTGCCTGGTTTCTAAGAGGACGGGCCGAACCCCTTCTGAACATGTCTTTTCCTCCCGGCCTAACCATTGAGCAGCCACGCCATGAGGTGGAGTGCCGCTAGGCTGGGGTGGAGGAGGCAGCCCTGGTCCTGGGAGAGTAGGTCCGCGCGGGAGACAACGGCCACGGTGGGGTGACCGCCAGGCCCATAAGGGCTCCGTACCAATGCTGCCTGGGCCATGCCGGGGCAATCAGAAGGACCCAGGCCTTGTCTCTCTTTATCTTTTCCTGGACCTTGCCAATCAGCGGTAACAGGGGAAAGGCATGGAGAAACTGGCCTGACCAAAACAGGAGGAAGGCATCAGAGATAGCGCCCCATCCCAGCCCCTCCGGAGGAGAACAGGGGACAGTGACGGTTCTGCCGAGTCGCAAACAGGTCCCACTGGGGTTCCCCACACTTGGAAATGTCTGTGCACCACCTCTGGGTGGAGAGACCACTCATGCTGAGAGGAGAAGTCCCTGCTCAAGTGATCTGCCTGCGAGTTCCAGGCTCCTGGTAGATGGAAGGCACGTAGGCAGATGTTATGGGCTATACAAAAGTCCCACAGCCTGAGGGCTTCATGGCAGAGGGCAGAGGATTGGGCCCCGCCTTGCCTGTTGATGCAAAACATCGAGGCTGTGTTGTCTGTGAGAACCCTGACCACCTGGCCCTCCGGGTGCAAGTGGAAGGCCATGCACGCCAGCCGTACTGCCCTGAGCTCCTTGATGTTTATGTAGAGGGTCAGATCCTGAGCCAACCACAGACCTTGGGTCTGAACGTTCCCCACATGGGCCCCCCATCCCAGGTCCAATGCGTTAGACACCAGATCCAGCGACAGGGCCCTGCCCCTGAACGGGACCCCTTGGAGCATGTTTCTCAAGGAGGACCACCACCGTAGGGATGTGATCACTGGCTTGGGCACCGTGAGTACTTTGTCCATCCTGTCTCTGGCCTGGGAGAACTCCGAGGCCAACCAGAGCTGGAGGGGCCTCATCCTGAGTCTGGTGTGACAGACCACATACATGCACGCAGACACGTGACCCAAAAACTGGAGGCACGCTCTGGCTGTTGTCACCGGAAACCTTGTGACTGTGTCAATGAGCCCCTTCAGGGTCTCGAACCTGTTCGGTGGGAGGGAGGCTCTGGCTGACGAGGCATCCAGGACCGCCCTGATAACCTCTATGCCTTGTACCAGGACTAACATGGACTTGGTGTTGTTCACCAACAGGCCCAAAGTCGTGCACATGGACAGAAGGAGCGCCACGTGATACCACACCTGCGACCAGGAACTGCCCTTGACCAACCAGTTGTCCGGATAGGGGAAGATCTGGACCCGCCAGAGCCTGAGGTAGGCCACTACCACCGACATACATTTAGTGAATACCCTGGGGGCAGTGGACAGGCCAAATGGGAGGACCATAAATTGGTAGTGTTCCTGCCCCACCGTGAAACGGAGGAAGCGTCTGTGCCCCTCAAATATATGAATGTGGAAGTACGCGTCCTGCAGATCGAGGGCGGCGTACCAGTCCCCGGGATCCAGGGAGGGGATGATGGAGGCTAGGGAGATCATGCGGAACTTGAACTTCACCATGCCTGACTAACCTAATTGCCTTCTATGAGGAGATAACTGGGTCTGTGGATGAGGGGAAAGCAGTGGATGTGTTATTCCTTGACTTTAGCAAAGCTTTTGATACGGTCTCCCACAGTATTCTTGCCAGCAAGTTAAAGAAGTATGGGCTGGATGAATGGACTATAAGGTGGATAGAAAGCTAGCTAGATCATCGGGCTCAATAGGTAGTGATCAATGGCTCCATGTCTAGTTGGCAGCCGGTTTCAAGCGGAGGGCAGGGATAGGATACAGAGGGACCTAGACAAATTAGAGGATTGGGCCAAAAGAAACCTGATGAGGTTCAACAAGGACAAGTGCAGAGTCCTGCACTTAGGACGGAAGAATCCCATTCACTGTTACAGACTAGGGACTGAATGGCTAGGAAGCAGTTCTGCAGAAAAGGACCTAGGGATTACAGTGGACGAGAAGCTGGATATGAGTCAACGGTGTGCCCTTGTTGCCAAGAAGGCTAATGGCATTTTGGGCTGTATAAGTAGGGACATTGCCAGCAGATAGAGGGACGTGATCATTCCCCTCTATTTGACATTGGTGAGGCCTCATCTGGAGTACTGTGTCCAGTTTTGGGCTCCACACTACAAGAAGAATGTGGAAAAATTGGAAAGAGTCCAGCGGAGGGCAACAAAAATGATTAGGGAGCTGGAGCACATGGCTTACGAGGACAGGCTGAGGGAACTGGGATTGTTTAGTCTGCAGAAGAGAAGAATGAGAGGGGGGGATTTGATAGCTGCTTTCAACTACCTGAAAGGGGGTTCCAAAGAGGATGGATCTAGACTGTTGTCAATGGTGGCAGACAACAGAACAAGGCATAATGGTCTCAAGTTGCAGTGGGGGAGGTTTAGGTTGGATATTAGGAAAAACTTTTTCACTAGGAGGGTGGTGAAGCACTGGAATGGGTTACCTAGGGAGGTGGTGGAATCTCCTTCCTTAGAAGTTTTTAAGGTCAGGCTTGACAAAGCCCTGGGTGGGTTGATTTAGTTGGGAATTGGTCCTGCTTTGAGCAGGGGGTGGACTAGATGACCTCCTGCGGTCCCTTCCAACTCTGATATTCTATGATTCTATGTACTGGTTCAGACATTGCAGGTCCAAGATGGGCCTGAGCCCTTCTTTGGCCTTCAGGATAAGGAAATAGCAGGAGTAGTACCCCTTGCCTTTGAACCCCCTGACACTGCTTCCACCGCTCCTAGGCCTAGGAGTCGCCCCACCTCCTTCTCGAGCAGAGCCTTGTGTGAGGGGTCCCCCCGGAGGGAAGGGAAGGAGGGTGGTTGGGTGGCGTGGAAGTAAACTGGAAGGTGTAGCCCCGGGAGATGGTATTGAGGACCCATCGGTCCGAGGTCCACTGCAACCACTCAGGGAGGAAAGTACACAACCAATTGGAGAAGGGAAGCTTTACTGAGGGTGGATCCCTGATGAGAACTGGCAGGACACCCCAGGCGTCCCATCAAAACCGCCTTTTCCCTGCCAGCTTGCCCTTGGAGGACCCTGGCTGGGGGGCAGGCCAAGACCGCCTCTGTGGGCGCCTCTTATAGTCCCGAGACTTTTTATAAGTGGTCTCGTATTTTGAATGGGTGGCCTGGGTGGGAGTCTGCTACGGCTTGAACTTAGGTTTAGCTGGAGCCGGAACATAGAGACCCAGAGTCTGGGGCATCGTGCGGGAGTCTTTCAGGCCATGCAGCTTTGTATCCATTTGTCCCTGTAGGGACGTCTGCGCCTTGCTGGACAGCTCAGAGAGCAGGAGCCATGATGCCCTTCTCTGAGGCCATGGACTGCGCGGCTATGTCTGCTGCATCCGAAGCTGCCTGCAGGGTTGCCCTGGCAGCCGCTGTACCCTCTTCCACCAGCGCTTTGAACTCCTTCTTGTCGCGCTCCTTGAACTTGGCCGTGGAGCCCCACAGATTGAACTCATACCGGCCCAGGAGAGCCTGGTGGTTCGCCACCCGTAACTGGAAGCTCGAGGACGAATACATTTTTCTTCCAAATGAGTCCAGTCTCCTCGCTCCTCGAATCTTTATTTTTTGGAGTAGGGGCTGGTTGGCTCTGCCGTTCCCTGTCGTTGACCGACTCGACCACCAGGGAGTTAGGAACACAAAATACTTGCGTTCCGCTCTCTTAAACAGTCTGCGTGCGGATCACTCACTGGCATAGGTCGCCTACAAGTGTCGCACGACTTAAAATCCAGGGCACAGGGCATGCTCCAGCTCAGGCGCACGAGATAAACTAAACTAACTAATCAACTACCTAACTACAGGTACCATACACTGAACAAACAAGCAGTTCTGGGGACGAGCTACAGCAAAGCTGGAGCATAGCAGTTCCGAAGCACCTTCACTAGCTGCAAGAAGGATCTGAGGGTGGGGGGAGTGCGCAACGCCCCTTATACCGCGCCATGGAGGTGCCACTCTGGGGGTTGCTAAGGGAAAAACTTCCGACACCAGTGCACGTGGCGAGCACAAACACCTATTGTGGAATACACATGAGCAATCACTCAAAGAAGAAAATAAAGTGCCTTTGACACATTTGGAGTGGAAAAAAGAATAGTGGGGATAATCCCAGTGACATAGCCATCATTTCCTCTCTCAGTAACACAGGTCCTGGTGCCCAAGGCTACATTTGAGACACAATACTAATGAGTGCAGATTAGCTGCTCCTTCTGGCTTCATAGTTGCTGCAATATCAGGCTAGAACTCTAATATAGCATTATTATACAAAGCTCTTTAGGATACCACAGGAAAAGATGCTACATAAAATAAATGCTATATTTACCATGATGTCTTGGTCAAATAACCAAAATCAAAAGGGTAAACAACTTTAACATTCTATTGCAGATGATGGTCTGACTATCCTCAGTGCTTTAAGTATATGCCCAGTGGCTTTTCCCAGCTCTTTGTAATAACCAAATGATGAAAATGGAAGGCATGAGAAAGATGGAATGTTGCACAGCAAAATAGGGCATTTTGCATTGCAAATTGAGACTTGATACCAGTGAATTCATATCCTGATACAACAACAGACAGGAAACAACCCCCAAAAGATATTGAGCTATTTTAAAGCCAGGAACAGTTCTATTGCAGACTTTAAATTATGATGATGTACTTACAATTGTGGGTTGAGTAGTTGGAATATAGGTGGTGGTCTGCGGTACCTGGACCAGTTTTATAGGCTGGTTGCTTGTCACACCTGTTGCTATCTGCAGAGACAGCACAGGTAACCTCAGTAAAAGTCTCAGCTTTTACATTAATTCCACCTAATTTATTATTACTCTTATAATATGAAATTTATGTTGGATGTTGTGTTAAAAATTTGCATCTTAATGAATTCACAGGTTACTTTTGTTAATAAAACAAAATTCAAATTATGAACATGATCAATGTACACAGCATGATGTTTCAGGTAGAACAATATGTGAAAGAAATTCTAAATTTAAAAATGGAACATTCCATGGCAGAAGTCTTGGGTAACTGACTCTCCCGTCACCTCCCAACACCGCATGATAAAGAAGTTTGTATTGACACAAACAATGCATACGGACACCAAGTGAGCCACTGAAACTCAATATAGTTCACCAGTTTTACTAGTGCATTGAAGTGAAACACACACTGCCTCTTTCTCTCCTCAAATATGGTTCCACCCCAAGTTACTCCCTTAGAAACCACATCAAACCTGGACATCTAATTCCAGATGTTACCAATGATGCCAGAAATGAACACAGGTTCTCTAGTGCACCACACTTCCCACTCTGGAGGACTAGCTCAATGAGACATCATGCTGGAATCACAATACTTTACAACATAATATTTTATGTTTTTAACATTTTCAAACATTATCAATGAGATTTATATTGAGGTGAGGGAATGGGTGGGGGGAAGATATTGCGAGGGGCCAGCCCCCAATAAAATTGTTGCTTTAATAGCTTTTTCTTGGCAGGGAAGAAGAGCATTACTGTTGAAATGGTTATTAGTCAAAACCTGCCTATAAAGTGGAATCCTTATTATAGGCATTTATCTTGTATATGCAGTGATGGGGCCCTTTGCATCAGAGTACCTGCTCACCCTTGCCTGCGGAAAACTGTCAGAGTAGATGGCAAGGAGGATATCATGCTTGCACGCTGCTCTCTTAACTGTAGATCCAGCAGTATTTGTGAGTGCTGCAGTCAGTATTGCTCAGCCCAGAAGGCAATTTGTATTGTATTTGAAAGATCCAGACCAGAAGCAACACTGATGGGCCCTGGAGGGAGACAGGTCCAGTCCCCCTTGGCTGGAAGGATGTCAAGTCAATGTAAGATCTTATGGGGATGAGTGGAGGGGAAGGGGTGATCCTGGAGGACATCCGGCTTCTCTCCCTCCAAATGGAATAGTTTTGTCACGATGGAGGAAAAATACTATTTCCTACCTCACTCACAAAATGACCCTCTAGAAATGTACAAGGGGCCAAAAATTATTGATGTCCCAAGGATACCTTAGGCTCAGGTTTAAGAGAAATCAGACACATTCTTAGGCTGAAGTGACTGCAGTGATACTCACTGTAACACAGTCTTTGTTTTTATCGGCTGCACTGTCCTTTTCCTTTGGGGTGCTGGCTGTTTCTGTGGATGGAGTCTGTGTACTGGAGCTGGGCTGGGACGATTTATTTAATGTTTCTGGGCTAATTTCTGTATCTGTTTCTTGTTGTGTTGCAGTAGCTAAAATAAAAAAAAAAGGTTTATACAATATAGCCATTAGCAATGTGTAGCAATCCACATTCACCCCACCCCACTGGCATAACTGTGCACACATAAACGGACACCATTTCCACCGGCCCCGTATTTCCTCACTCTGAGCAGCTGTGAGGTAGGTTTACCAGAGGCAGATTACCTGATTGTGTGCAGGATTTCATATGCTCAGGCCAGTGAGCTTGCTGGCAGGGGTAGTCACAGTAGCTGGTATTCCAGCAGCAGTAGAAGATGGCCTCTTTCTTGCAGTTGGCACACCACTGCTTCTTCTTGGTTTCATCCACAGCTTGCTGCTTCTCCAACTCCAGCTGCTTCTTTACTTCAGCAATCAAACGATCACGCTCCTGTTCAAGACTTTGCCGCATCTCCGCCATTGTCAATTCTAGTTGAGATACAAAGAAAGACGAGTCTATATTTCTCCCATTCGTAAGGTGAAAATTACCAGGCTCAAAATCTTGGGGCCATAATTTTTACCCTCTATTATTATTTATTATTTTTCTATTACAGTTAGCTCCTTGATGCCTCAGTTGTGCTACACGCAGTACAAAGATGTACTCCCCACCTGCTGCAGCTGCCTTACACAGCCTTTGGCCTCAGAAGCCGAGAGCTTCAATACTGCTATGAACTAGTTTTCAACAAATAAACTGGACCATGGATCCCACTCTCCTCTCACAAACACAAATCCATCAAATCTATATTGTATCCTGGTTCCTTTAGACAGAAGAGTCTGGATGTCATTGCAAACATGGCTCTCCCAGGACATAATTGTAACAAAGTAAAAGTTCCAAAGCCAAAATGATTCCAGAAAGCTTTGAAAGTCATATTTACTTTGATGAATAAAATCAGATAAACAAACAGAATCCATACAGAGAATTATGCATCTGCAAAAAATCAGTCCCTCAACCTTCATTTCAGCACAGCTTCACAGGACACAAAGGGATGAAATAAGACACCATCACACAACTTTGTCCCCTAGACCTCAGGCCAGTTCAACACCACATGTTATTTAAAAGGGATTCAGGAATTCTGTAACTTGTGCTTTGTTGCAACTTTCCCCTAGGAGTCATTACATCAGCCAATGATAACTGAAGTGCAGCAGTACTTTAACCATGCCCTCATTTCCTGGCTACATGGTGGTGGAGATGTGGGAACTGGGAAGAGGTGTCCTATAGCCAGCTATGCTGGTTCTATGCTTACTGAAAATCTCCCATGATGCGGAATCCTCAACTGCCTGTTTAAGTCAGTATTTTGGCCCCTTTGCAATGCCAAATTAGCATAAAGGGCAGGGAGCAGGGTTGAGTATCTGTCAGTCAGTTTTAAAAATATATGTTTTATCCTGGAGCAAGGGTTCTCGCAACAAATTTTTGGTGGCCTCAGAGTGCAGCCACCAACTCTTGCTGGTGGCCGCTCTGACCATTTTTCCTAAAATACTTAATTAACTTTAGGAAATACAAATAAACATGCACATATACATGTCCAAATCATTATAATTTATTTATGTAGGGTTTTTTTTTTGCAGACTCAGTAATAAAAATAATGTACAGTTGTCTCTATTCTTTGCTGGTCCTAAACAGAATAGAAACACAAGGTGCTTTGTACGTTTTCTTTTCTTTTTTTCTTATTGTTTCTTTTGGTGGTTGCCTTTTTTTTTTTTTTTTTTTTTTTTTAAGATTTGCTAGCTAGTAAGCCTGCTGTGAAAAGCGATATTAACAAACATACAAATTAGGGCTGTCAAGCGATTAAAAAAATTAATTGCAATTAATCACACTGTTAAACAATGATAGGATACCATTTATTTAAATATTTTTGGATGTTTTCTACATTTTCAAATATATTGATTTCAGTTATAACACAGAATACAAAGTGTACAGTGCTCACTTTATATTTATTTTTGATTACAAGTATTAGCACTATAAAAAAAACCAAAAGAAATAGTATTTTTCAATTAACCTAATACAAGTACTGTAGTGCAATTTCTTTATCATGAAAGTTGAACTTACAAACGTAGAATTATGTACAAAAAACCTGCATAAAACCATGTAAAATTTTAGAGCTTGCAAGTCCACTTAGTCCTACTTCTTTTTTAGCCAATCACTCATACAAACAAGTTTGTTTACATTTGCAGGAGATAATGCTGCCTGCTTGTTTACTATGTCACCTGAAAGTGAGAACAGGCATTCTCGTGGCACTGGTGGAGCCGGTGTTGCAAGATATTTATGTGCCAGATGCGCTAAAGAGTCATATGTCCCTTAATGCTTCAACCACCATTCCAAGGGACATGCATCCATGCTGATGACAGGTTCTGCTCGATAACAAGTCAAAGCAGTGCAGACCGATACATGTTTATTTTCATTATCTGAATCAGATGCCACCAGCGGACGGTTGATTTTCTTCTTTGGTGGTTTGGGTTCTGTAGTTTCTGCATCAGAGTGTTGCTCTTTTAAGACTTCTGAAAGCATGCTCCAAACCTCATCCCTCTCAGATTTTGGAAGACACTTCAGATTTTTAAACCTTGGGTCAAGTGATGTAGCCATTTTTAGAAATCTCACATTGGTACCGTCTTTGCGTTTTGTGAAATCTGCAGTGAAAGTGTTCTTACAATTTTTACTCTTGCAGGAATTCTGCATCACTGCACATGCACAGAATTCATGTTCCCTGCAGATTTCTTTGCTTCTCCGCAGAAAAATGACTTCTGATGTGGAAGCAAAGGGAAGCTGCAAGAGCTATCACACGCCTTTCCCAGGCAGCACAGACAGGTTGGTTCGGGCACTCCGAGCAGCCAATAGAGATGTTAATCACCACCCATGGGGGGCTGTGCAGTCGTGTGTGAGAGACAGCGAGAGACACTCTGTCCCTCTCACTCGCTATTGCAGCACGCTTGGTGTGGAGGGGCAGGGCTTTGGAGTGTTTCTAAGGAGGTAGGCGTGGGACAGGCACTATCCCCTCAGGCAGAGCAGAATGTAGCAGCCTGCCTGCTTAGTGAATTGCTCCCATTCTCTTTATGAATTCCCCCAGGAGTATAAAATAGGTGTAAAAATGTTAAAGCTCCTTTACATTGCCAGAGTGGTGTAAAGGACAGGATGGCCTTATAAATGCTGATGGTGCTTTAGTGATTAGAACTGGTCTAAATTTTTGAACTAAAATGTGAGTTTGATTCCCCAGCTCTCACTTGGTCTTCAGTTGGCTATGATGTAACACTGAGCATATGGCTGCATATATTTGTTGACTAATAACTAGAAATAAAGAGTCAAACCTAGTTACATTACTGTTAGGCAAGGGGGATTGGGAATGTCCTCCAATGCTTCCACCTCCATTCTCCATCCATTTTATAGTAGTTTAAATAAATACCAAAATAATTGAAACCAAAGTGATTATATTGTGTTATTTTGACAAATAAAGTATGGAGAATTTTGCATAATTTTATAATATCAGATGCAGAATTTTTAATGTTTTGGCGCAGAATTCCTCCAGCAGTATAAAATGGACATGTGCTGGGTCATCATCCGAGACTGCTATAACATGAAATACATGGCAGAATGTGGGTAAAACAGAGCACAGGACATACAATTCTCCCCCAAGGAGTTCAGTCACACATTAATTAATGCATTATTTTTTTAAATGAGCGTCATCAGCATGGAAGCATGTCCTCTGGAATGGTGGCCAAAGCATGAACAGGCATACAAATGTTTCAAATATCGGGCCATGCAAATGTCTGTTCTCACTTTCTGGTGACACGGTAAATAAGAAGAGGGCATCGTTATCTCCTGTAAAAGTAAATAAACTTGTTTGTCTTAGCGACTGGCTGAACAAGAAGTAGGACTGAGTGGACTTGTAGGCTCTGAAGTTTTACATTGTTTTATTTTTGAGCGCAGTTATGTAACAAAAAAAAATCTACATTTGTAAGTTGCACTTTCGTGACAGCGAGATTGTATTACAGTACTTGTATGAGGTGAATTGAAAATTAATATTTCTTTTGTTTATCATTTTTACAGTGCAAATATTTGTAAGCAAAAATAATATACACTTTGATTTCAATTACAACACAGAATAAAATATATATGAAAATGTAGTGAAATATCCAAAATATTTAATAAATTTCAATTGGTATTCTATTGTTTAGCAGTGCGATTAAAACTGCGATTAATCACAATTAATTTTTTAATCACGATTAATTTTTTTGAGTTAATCGTGTGAGTTAACTGCAATTAATCGACAGCCCTAATACAAATGTCACTTTTCACAGCAGACTTACTCAGTCCTGGCAAGCCCAGAGACAAATTAAGCCCTGGATGGGGAAGTGGCTACGGAGGCAGTGGGGTGATGGGGCACTCGGGGAGACAGCAGGGGCCAAGGGTCATTGGGGAGGATGAGCTCAGGGCCAGAGCCCATCACCTCACAGCCAGGGAATGAAGCGCAAAACCCCATGCCCGAGGATGGAGCCCAAAGGCCCATGGGTGGAGCCTGCCACCCACCACCCTTGGGAAGCTGGGGAACGGTTGTCTGATCCTCCAGCTTTTCTGTCTCCAGAGGCGGCCAGGGCCCAAACCACTGCTGGCAGCCCCAGGGGAGGGGCTGCTGCTTTAACACCCCCACCCCAAACACACACCATCCACAAGTCTGTGGCCGCAAGAAAAGCTCCTTTTGAATAACACTGTCCTAGAATCAGTTACATTGAGTCAAAAAATAATTTGAAATCACCAATAACCCCCCCCGCACACACACCAATTTCATTGGGAGCAGGCCCAAATCCTGTGGGTACATTAATGGAGGCTGGCTGAAAATGAGATCCTCACTTAGAATGTGGGAGAACCAAGTTCAAGTCCTTGAACCAGTGACTATTTATATTTATACAAAGTGGAACAGCGTCCACAGGAGATACCGAGAAAGACCAAAATAGCCCATAATCTAGTGGTTAGGGAACTCACCTCCAATGTTGAAATCCTTTTTCCACATTAGGCAGAGAGAGGAACAGAATCATGGTCTCCCACATGCCAGGTGAGTTCCCTAACCACTGAGCTAAAAGTTATAGGGGAGGACCTCTCCCCACTCCTGGCCATTTTGTGAATCTAGTTTCCTCTCCTTTCATCAAAATGAAATATTTTGAGTCAGGTCAAAACAAAACATTTTGTTTTGACATTTCTGAAATATTTCAATTTTTTTGGTCTAGCTGAAACAATTCAGCTAATTCAACACCAATATGCAAATCATTTTGAGTTCACCAAAAGTGCCTTTTTGGTGAATTATTTGCTGAAATTATTTTGCATAGCTCTAATTACTGTTAGTACTGTGTCTGTGAACAGATAACCCAAAATAAATAGGTCAAAACATTAATTAATGAATTAGGTCTCTTAAAGGTTATCCAATGATCATAGAATCACAGAATATCAGTCCACATGGCGAGGACCAGGTTACCATACTCTTTCTCAGAAACGTTTTCCCAAGCATAACTCTATTTCACTGGTTAAACTCAAAACTGTTTTAACTGCTGTTTTCAGTAAAACGGCAACTGTCTAAATTACTGGGTACTTGCCCAGCAGCATCAGCACAGCACGTTCTGTTCTATTTTCTAACCCGTCACACATGGACAACTTGTACAGTCACATAAATGAAGCAAACATATACCACAGTCTTTGAAATCATATTATTTTAGGCTGTACTTTTCATACCAAGATTGTGTTTCATTTCTGAGAGTTCCTGTTGATGTAACCATTGAAGTTTCTCTATTTCGATTCTCAAACGACGAATCTGAAATATCGAAGAGATAAGATTTAATAAAATGGAAAATACAAATGTGGTGTATATAAAACAGCTACCTAGTCATTTAGCAAAACTGGGCTTAGAGACAAAGGGCCTGATTCTCATTTATACTAAGGTCTCTTTTACATTGTTCTGGCAAAGAGGTCTTAAGTGTAAATGAAAATTAGGCCCGAAGCATTCTGACCAATTAACCAAGGTTCCAGAATATCCATAAAGCATCAATGAGAGAGAGATACAAAGCAAACTCTTGCTTGCGGGCGTTTCCTACCATAAACAAGGGAGAGACATGTTTAAAAACTCAAAACAGAGCTGCTCAACTTGGGCTTTATTCTTCTCTTATTTACATCATTTTTACATCAACATAACTCTATTGACATCTATGGAGTCATTCCCAATTTACACAACTGTAAGAAAATGGAGTATCAGGCACCTTATCTCTAAAAACTGCTGGACTAAAATTTATCAGGCTTCAAATGTATCTGATCTGAACCTAAGCCACATCCCTCAGTTTTGACTGTAGTTATTGATGTCTTGTAATTTTTTTTAAATGGCCCAAGTATTCTAACGTATGTTTCTTATTAATTTAAGAAGCGTAAAGGCTGGGGACATAATCACTCAAATGGATGATTTTGGATATGTTTCTACACAGCAAAAAATAAAAGACCAGTGGCAGCAAGTCTCAGAACCCTTGTCAACTGACTGGGGCTTGCCCTAACTGGCTAAAAACAGCAGTGTAGACATTCAGGCTTGGGATGGAGCCTGGGCTCCAGCCGATACCTGAACGTCAATACTCCTGCTTTTAGCCCCACAGTACGAGCCTGAGTCCATTGATCTGGCTCTGAGATTCACTTCCTTGGGCTTTTTTGTTGTTGTTGTGTAGACATACTCTTCCACTTCTGGGTTAAAAGAAGTCGCTCCTGCTCCAGAGTTTTCTCTTGCTTATGTTCTAAGGCCGTTTGCATTACGTAATCAGTTTGTTCCATTTTTAAAAGAAAACAGAAAACACATAAAAGCAGTGAGATATCGTCTCTGAAAATAACTACTAACCGTGTGTAGCAGTTAATACAAAATACAATCCTTTCATCTAATCAATGTAGAGTTCTACACTGCAACAAAAAAAAACCCTATGTAATAAAACAATGAATGATAAAATAATCAGGAGTCTTTGGCGAGAAGGATCAAAGCTACACTGCGGTTTCTACAATGTGATCATGAGAAACTCTTGCAATGCAAGTGTCTAAAACAAAATGAAACTAAACATAAAATGCTACATTAAAAGAGCGCGTAGTTTTGGATTTAAATCAACAACAACAAAAAAACAACAACCCTCTTGAGTTAGGCTGAAGTGCTCAACTTTTTTATGGTAATGTTCTGTGTTTGTACAGCCCCTCGCCAAATGTGGTATGGTCTCTAACAAGGACTCCTAGGTGCTACCATATAAAAGCAACAAAGGTACTTGTATCTGTGACAATAGTCATAGATTAGACAGCAAAGAAGTTAGGGTCCAAAGACAGCTTTAGTTCAGAATTTCTTTTAGGCATGCATACAGGCCAAGTTTTCCATATTATTTAAACAAAGGATTTTTTTTTTAGTGTTTGATTTTCTAAATTTTAAAAAAAAGCACTATGCTCTGATGAAAACAATACTGACCTCAGCTATTGTACTTCCAGTGGTATTTTTGGAAAGATCATTATATATTTCAGTCATTGTTCCTTTTATTGCATCCATCATCTGAAAAAGAAAAATCGCTTTTTTCCAATGTCTATTTTTTAATGACCAACACATTCATTTTTACTAGTTTTTTCCCTTGCACGAATTAACTTATATTGCTGTCAACAATGCCACATATCTTTATATACATTTATCAGAGTACATTTTAAAAAACTTCTCATTAGGATTATGAAGAGATTTTGGATCATAATTTTGAAATGATTTTCCAAGGGATACTGCCAAGACTGATACAAAACTGAGCCCAGATTTTAAAAAAGCTGAAATACAGTGTTTTTAACTGTCCAACTGATTCTGCAATATCCATCAGTTTGTTAAAAAGGATAGCTGCAGTAGTGATGGCATCCTTACCACTCTGTTGGACAGTTAGCCAATAAAATGCCATAGCGAGCTTGGTTTCTTTACGACTACAAGCATATCACACCACACCCCATACTGACTGCTGGCTCCGTTCTTACAAAAAGGCAGGATACAGAAATATATAAAAATTGTGCTCTTTAATGCACTCAGAAGAACGGACCCGAAAGGCAGAGAGGAGGAGATGGGAAGCCTAATTACGAATAGAACAGCTTTGGTGGCAACATGTTGTAAGAATACCACAGAGCCCTGAGGTTTTATCTTGGCAAGTAACTAGAGGCATGGATTTCCCAAATAACATGAAAGAAATCCAAAATACAGTATATATATTAATTGTAACTACAATGTAAAAAGTAGTTAAGTCAATCTCTATGCATTATTATCTGTATTAGTCCCAAGATCATAAATAATGTTGAATTTATAAAATACTGCATTTCTGCTCAACTAATATATGTGAAGCTCTGGTCTCATGCTTCTTTTAGAAGAGAAACTTTGTTCTTCATCAAATCAAACCAATGGTATGTACAAACCTGTACTGCATACATAAATTACATCCAACTAAGGTCACACACTTACTCATAACTGCTTCATTCTTTGAGCAATGTCCAACCTATACCTTGAAGGAAGTTTCCATATGGTGAAAATATACATTGTTTTAAAATAGGAACATATTTATTTATTTATTTAACAGAGAGTCTATTCCACATTGTTAATGAGAATTATTTCTTAAGATTGAGTATAGATTTACTCTTCTATGAAGAAATATAGAAAATATGGTCTAGATCACCTATCATTTAACGAAGTGGAGTAGTTATGGGGATATGGGAGGAAACACTACTGTAACACTAATGTGGTAGTCAAGTAACTACAGTGTACAGTATATATGATCTGTGGCTGAAATTTACAGATTGCTGAACCAAGCCAGAAGCAAAATGTGCCCATTTTACAAATAGGGAATCTGGGACAGAACACTGAATTCACTTGCCCATAGGCATACAACATGTCAACGGCAGAGCCAGGAATAGAACTCGGATCTCCTAACTTCCAGATCAGTGCCCTAGCCACTGGATCATGATGCTCTCTGTTACTGGTTAATATGTTCCCTCTTTAGAACACACACTAATAGTCCCACAAAAGTGAAATGCAGGAGGGGCAAATCAGACTCGAAGACTTAACACATGTTTTTTAGCAATATGGTAAAGGACTGTATTAAGACCTCTGGTGAAAGTTGCTGACTTCTAGTTGCACTGAAAACAAGCTTTTTAGGGTTAAAATTTGGTCCCTCTGAAGTCAATGGAACCATAATTTGGCCTTTGAAGAGCAAAAATGAACAAATCTTTAGTGTACCTTGTTCGCTCTCTCTTTTTTTTTTTTAAATTAAACCTGGTCCATATTGCTTAGGTCAGTGTCCTGAGAGTTCAAGGGGGGAATGATATGACATGACTCACCATGCTTAAACTAAAAACTTCATTTGAAATTCATCTTTTTGAGTATGATTGATGTTTCAAAGCTTTTTACTTTGTGACCTTATTAATACCAGCTGAATCAGATAATAAACCATTCTTCTGAATTTTGGCAAATGATAGCACTTTTAATAAGCCCCTTACAATCTATTGAGTAACAAATTATTTCAAAATACATTTTTTAAGAAAACCCTGCTCAAGAACTTACTTTGCTAGTGTACTTTGCAATATCTGCTGCCACATCAGCTGAAGCTGTTGCTATTGGCAAGTCTGTATTAATTGAAGAAGAAAGTGTACTTGAAGATCCAGAACTGGTAACCATAGAAACAGGTTGAGTACTTGTAACCAAGGTGATAGTTGATGTGGAAGTGCTCTGGGTGATCTCTTTTTGCTGTACAGCTAAGAAAATAAAACATACAAATAAACTAAGTCACGGTATACATTAACCATTTCAATAAATTAATGACTAGGCAAACAGCTAAAAAACTGTTTATTAGCATGCTAATGATAGGCATCCTTTAGTAAATGGATGCATCTAGCCATTTCACTAATCTAAATTATGAATGCTTTTGCTACTATTATTTATAAAACTGTAATATTCATGAAATAATGCTACATTGCCCGTATTAATCATTTGCTTGGCTCTTATACGTTACATAAAGATATATATGCTAAGACAGCTTAGAAGCTTGCCACTTTCAATTCTGGTCACAGTACAAGTCTTTCCTGTGAATCTGTGTCCCACTTGAGTTTCCAGGACTCCCTCAACCTGCTTCTCAGAGGCCCACTTACTATACTTCCAGCCTGCTGTACTTCCAGCATACTACCATATGTACAATATGAAAGTTTCATGTTGGAATCACTGTAAAGCGTGCCTACAGTTTGCATGCTCTAGTATCCATCTGTCTGTGGTACAAGGCTTTGTTAGCCACAGTAAACTGCCCCAGAAATGCTGACTGACAGGATTTTTTTGCCTTTGAAAACATGCGCTCTGAGCCATCATACAGCATATTCTCAAGAATGTTTCGGTCTCATTTCCTGACATTACTTCCATTCCTTTGTGACTAATGCCACCCTCATCATGGCTGTTAGTTTTCACTACCCCTTCATGAGGAATTTTTGCCATATCTAAGTCCAAATCAACTGTGAACTTGTTTGGCCATCAATTGGTAGAACAGTGGGTATTGTGATGTCAGATGTAATTGAATTAAACACAAAATTGTTAATTACTATACCGTAAACCTAGAGCCAGACTTGAGATACCCTTGCTCATGCTTGTTAGCAAGGGGCTTCTTCAGGAATAAGGTACTAGTCAACGTAAGGGTATCACAATTTGATCCCTATTGATTAAGATGCTTCAATCCTTTCTGTTAAGACCAAGTCTTTGAACCTATTTTTTTTTTTTTTCAAAACAATCCATGACTTGAAGGACCCCTAAGTTGTTTAAAATGTAATCATTACAAGTGAAAGAAGTTTGTCAAGTTGTCTCTGTGCAGCATTCTTTTACCTGTGCCAATTTAATATACATCAACATCAGTATACAACAAATAATTTCCAGTCCAATATACTTCTAACACAGGATATGTAAAATGGAACAAAAATAGTTCTGGTATAACTTGTGATCTTGTCCAAATATGTTGAATATTAAAATTTAATAAAGAATTAATTTTTAACTATGATTCTACTCTTTATTAAAAAAAAAGGATTTCACAGGGGTTCCACACTTATTTTTCGCAGTGAATTTTCTGTATAAAATTTTCTCGGTTTACAAGTAAAAAGTTATTTCTGTTTCACATTTTTAATTGACAGTGTCACAAACTCAGCCTGGGATCTGAGAGTTAAGTTGGGTTCTTCCTGGCTCATGTATCATTGCCAGCAAAAAAGATTCCACAAAACAAATGCTGCCTTTTTAACACCTGTGCAATCATATCCTCAAATTACATATGTGCAATGTGTATTTACATATGTGCAAATCAGCCTTCAGTGGCTTGTCCAGGTGTAACTGAGGCCCAATTTGAAGACAATAGAGACACAAAGTGAGTCATGTAACTAGAACATATAGTTGACAATTCTGTTGACATGTAGGGAAAATATTTCTCCAAAATAGGGAATGAACAGGTTTAAAGGATATTTAGACAAGTCAGATGTATTCAAGTCGTCAGGGCCTGATGAAATTTACCCTAAAGTACTTAGGAACTAGTTGAAGCAGTCTTGGAACCATTAGCTTTGATAACTCCTGACAGTTGGGCGAAGTACCAGAGGACTGGAGAAGGGCAAATACAGTGCCTGTCCTTAAAAAAGAGAAACAAAGAGGACCTACGGAATTATAGATGAGTCAGCTTAATTTTGACACCTGAAAAGATACTGGAACAAATTATTAAACAATCAAATTTGTATGCACTTGGAAGGTAACAAGGTTATAAGAAATAGCCAACATGGATTTGTAAATAAATAATGCAGACCCAACCTAATTTCCTTTTTTGACAGGGCTGCTGGCCTACTGGATGGGGGGAAGCAGTAGAAGTAATGTATCTTAATTTTAGTAAGGCTTTTGATACAGTCCCACCTGACATTCTTATAAACAAACTAGGGAAATGTGGTCTAGATGAAATTACCATAAGGTGGATGTACAACAGCTTGAAAGACCGTACTCAAAAGAGTAATCATTGATAGTTTGCTGTCAAAATGGGAGAACGTATCTAGTGTGTATTGCAGGGGTTAGTCCTGGGTGCAGTACTATTCTATATTTTCAGTAATGACTTGGAAAATGGAGTGGAAAATAGATTATAAAATTTGTGGAGGACACCAAACTGGGAGGGGCTGCAAGCAATCTGCAATTGCAATCTGCAAATTGGAGGACTGGATTAGAATTCAAAATGACATTGAAAAATTGGTCTCAAATCAACAAGATGAAATTCAATAAAGACAAATACAAAGTACTTCATTTAGGAAGGAAAAATCAAATGCACAACTGCAAAATGGGGAATAATTGGCTAAGTGGTAGTACTGATGAAAAGGATCTGGGAGTTACAGATTACAATAATGTGATGCAACTGTGAAAAAACGAATATCATTCTGGGGTGTATTAAGAAGAGTGTAACATGTAAGACATAGGAGGTAACTGTCCTGCTCTACTCGGCACTGGTGAGGCCTCAAGCTGGAGTCATGTGTCCAATTCTGAGTGCCACACTTCAGGAAAGATGTGGACAAATTGGAGAGAGTCCAGAGGAGAGCAACAACAATAATGAAAGGTTTTTGAAAACCTGACCTATGAGGAACGATTAAAAAGCTGGGCATAATTAGTCTGAGAAAAGACTGCAGGGGGACTTGATTACAATCTTCAAATATGTTAAGGAAGTGGTGGGCAACTTGCAGCCCACATGCGGCCCATTAGGGTAATCTGATAGCGGGCTGCGAGACATTTTGCTGACGCTGACTGTCTGCAGTCACCGCCCCCTGCAGCTCCCAGTGGCTGCGGTTCTCTGTTCCCGGTTAATGGGAGCTGTGGGAAGTGGCGGCCAGCACGTCCCTGCGGCCCTTTTGCCTGCAGGTGCCGCTTCCCACCGAAGGTAGCAAAGGAAGTAATGGATTTAATCTGCAGCAAGGGAGATTTAGGTTAGATACTAGGACAAGCTTTCTAACTACCAGGGTAGTTAAGCTCTGAAATAGGCTTCCAAGAGAGGTTGTGAAATCCCTATCACGGGAGGTTATCAAAAACAGGTTGACAAACACCTTTCAGAGATGGTCTAAGTCAGTGATACTCAGACCTCAGTGGTTCAAGAGCCACATTATTGATCAACATTACCCCAAAGAGCCACAGTAGTGTGAATTCATTATTTCATTTACTATTTTTGTGTGTGTGTGTGTGTGTGTGTGTGTCTTGGTTATCCCGAACAAGTATTATTTTATCAACTACAATTGGTTAATAACATAGTGAAAGAATCCTGATAGGGTAATAACTTAGATTGGTTAATAATTAAATTATACAGTGTTTTAATATCATGAGCAGAAGGAGACACATTGAAGAGCCACTTGCAGCTCCCGAGCCCCAGTCTGAGTATCACTGGTCTAGGTGTACTGGGTCCTTGATGACTGCCTCAGCACAGGAGGCTGGACTTGATGATTTCTTGAGGTCCCTTCCAGCCCTACATTTCTATGATCCAGAAAATAATTCAGTTCACTCTTCTAGAGCTGTGATGGTTGACAATGGCAAAAAGTATGCAAACCTATTGTAACTGAAGTATGGATAAATGGTTCTAAAAACATACCACAGAAAGCTAATAAGTTTAGTAAGCTGTTACATTTTTAAAGAGTCACTTTTCAGAGTAGAGCCATACTTTGAGAGACTGGTTTTCATGGTAGAATTCCTGGTTAGAAGGGCTTGGATCACCATGAACACTACTAGGCAATTAGGGCACCATGGACACATTGTTACAAGTGTATACCTTTTACTGCCTGTCTTGTCTGATATCTTGTCCCTTGAGAAGACTGAGGTTGTTGCGACTGTTGAGACTGCTGGCTCTGCTGCTGTTGCCTCTGTACCTTTTGCATGTGCCATTTCTGAGACGACGTTTGAAATTTATTTGAAGAATTCCACACTACTCGCTGCACAGCAGGGGCTGTTTCCTTAGGTAGAAGCGGCCTCTGCTTTTTCACAGGGCTCCCGGTGGCTGCTGCTGGAGCAGTGACAGTAGAAGTAGCACTAGTAGTAGCTGTGACTCCAGCTGGTGGAGTTTGGGCTGCAGACCGGGTAAGCACAGGAGTTTCAGGTGGAGGCTGGCTGCTTGCACTGGAAGAAGGTGGAATTTTACCTACAACTTAAAAATAAAATGTAATAAAGAGGAAAATAAGAAAGTTATCTAATATGAAAAATAAAGAACTTAAAAATAAGATATAGCTAGGCTTATACACCACACATCTCACCACAGTATAGACTGGTCTGGAAAAATATTTTTTTGTCTAACAGCTGTAATGCCGAGCACAGCTAGCGAAAGTACTTTTCTTAATGGCTAATTGCAATTTACATTTACCATGATTAACACATGGACAACATGAACTGATACCGTACATAATAGATCTGTTCTTATGGCTTTTACTAATGGGAGCACTTAAATTGACTTTAGTGGGATTACACACGTTTGGGAGTGCTTGATCAAGTCTAGTATCTCCCGGATCATTATGTTGTTGCGGGGCTCACAGAAGAGTGATGGTTATGGCTGAAATTCAAAAAACTTGCCAATTAAATTCCAAATTCATGCAAGCTTGTGTATTATATGCACTACAATACTGAGCACTGGTGAAAGGCACCTATCTCCTGTGAATGATCATTCACTGAGATCAGCAATTATTGAAAACTATGGGTTCATTGCTTTTATGTCTGTCACGTAAATGAAAGGAGGAAATAAATTCAACCTACCATCTTGCTTAGGAGGTGGTTCTTTAGATTCTTTCTTGTTTTTCCGTCCCTCACGCCCACAATGATCTTCCCCTAGATCGATGACAAGTTCACTCTCTGAATCAGAGTCCAGACCCAGATGCACAGTTGGAGAGTCTGTCTCATCTTTACCTTTCAGTTTTTCTTTTGCAGGATGCTGCAAATTTTTTCCCTTTTCAGAGAAGTCTTTCTCAGAGTCTGTATTAGCCTTTTCTTTGACAGGGACATCTGTTTTCTCCACTCCTGGACTTGTGCTTTTAAGTTCCTCTTTGACTTCAGCTGGAGCTGGGGGTTTAGTTTTTTTTTTTATGGTCAATGACTCTTTGTCACTTTTTCCACTTTCTTTGTCCTCTCCATCTTCCTGATCATTCTTTGATTTCTGTTCATCATCACTGATATATTCACTGTCACTGGTGTCTGATTTTTCAGAATCCTCAGAGTCACTATGTTCTACTGCGTTATAAACATCTTCAGAGATTTCATTGATTCCTAACACAGAAAAACACAAAACAAATGTACTCTATTCCACATTAACTGGATAGTGACTCTGTGATATGATAGAAAAATAAAATATTTTGCATGATTCTATACACTGGAAAGTTCATTTGTATTACTACCTTGACTTCCATTTCTAAGCTACCTCCTCCTCCTCGTGTCCTACCTCACTCTCTATTTAAGAATATCAGAATGTCTGATTGTCATTTACATTTTTACTGGATTTAACCTTTGGCCCTCCTTTCCCTGCCTACTCATTTATCAGTTATCTTCATGTTCTAAATTTGTCTAACCTAGGGCCAATCTGGCTAACATGCATGTGTGTAACTTTAACTACAAAAGTAATCACATTAGAATCAATGGGACCACTCATGTGACTAAAGTTACTTACATGCATGTTTGCCAAATCAGGACCTTAGACTGGAAGATTTTCCAAGGAGAGGTGGTGTCGTTTTTTAAATCACTATGAAGTGCCATGCAAAGCAATAGTGCAATACAAATATTTAATAGTATCACCACCCCCTACTGGGTGTAACTGGATATGTTAATACCAGGTAGTATTTAGTAAACTAGCTACAGTTCTTGAATTTTTCATGTTACAAGGAAAAATAAGACCACAAAAATAAGTACACTAATCTACATCAGAAAGGTGCAAAGAACATAGGTTAAAATGTGAAAGTTCTTCAGAGAGATTCGTAACAGCAGGTTCTATTATACGTTAGATTGTTCCAGCTTAACACATTCAAAATGTATTCCCTTAAGTATTCAAACATCATCATCTGATTTTACATTTTAGTGTAAAAAGTGTTTAAGGTTTTACAACATGGAAAAATACTTTTCAAGTTTGTAAACAAAATCAACCCTTAAATCAAAGTTTCCTTTGAGTTTAGGTTTCATGCTCCCCTTATTCAATGGACTCTGGGCATACCTAACTGTGCTTTACAACTCTCTATTGTCTTGTCAAGATTAAGCTGGAACCTGCTGCGAATCTGTCGTTTTGGTGAAATTAGCGGCACAGGTGTGGACTGCTGCTGGACTGATTCACTCAGTTCTTTCAGATCCATCTCAGCTTTGCTGCGATCTAAAAAGACATTATAAAAAGAATTCTTTAATTAAGAAAGATACTTTAAGGGGCGAGGGGAACCTCCACTGTCCTCATCAATGAAAATTTTGTAGTAAAATTACTTAATTTTAGACTGAAATGAAAATGCAGACTAACTGAAATGTATTAATATTATTTTCTAATTATAGTCTGCAACTCTGAACAACTCAAAGAGAATGGCTTTAACACAAACATAACCGTTTTTCCCTTTTGTTCTACATAAAATAATCTGGTGATTTCTGCAGGGATAAAGAATTGGAAAATAGAAATCTTGCTGGCCTTTCTTTTAAACCCAACAGGTAAGACTAGGAGAGGAAAGACATAAATATGGATTGTTATACTAGAGACATCAAAGGTTCAACCCTACCCAATGTAGAACACACCCATGAATCCTGGAAAAGTTTTCTCCTCAGCTTACCCACAAACTCCACATTATAGTGCGCAGGAATTTCTGCAGCAAAGAGTATGTACTAGATGACATGCTTGAACCAAAAATATGCTCATTATAAAGGTATTTTTTGTCTCATTAGCTCTTTCTAATATACTGTGCTATACTGTAAAGCAAAGCATGAATGCAAACCATTCACAAAATAAGACACATCATGATTTGTTGCTCTTGAGCACTCTGCAAAGCATGTATGCTTGCAGAGCACTGGCGAGGAGCTGACAATAGGATTTCTGTCTATAAGAATAAGATGAAGGGTTTGTGTGTTAAACTGTACTGGTCACATGATGAGCAAATGATGTGTGATGGGGTGAGAGGAAGGAAAAGCTGTTACCTACCTTTTGTAATGGTTGTTCTTCGAGATGTGTTGCTAATGTCCACTCCATTCTAAGTGTGTGTGCGCCCACGTACACAGTTGTGAGAGATTTTTGCCTTAGCGGTATCCATAGGGTCGGCTGTGTCACCCCCTTGAGTGCTGCGCCCATGCGCTGATGACCCTATGCCCTCTCAGTTCCTTCTTGCCAGCAACTCCAACAGAGGAGTAGGAGGGCGGGTAATGGAATGAACACGAGCAACACATCTTGAAGAACAACAGTTACGAAAGGTAGGTAAACCATTTTTTCTTCTTCAAGTGCTTGCTCATGTCGATTCCATTTTAGGTGACTCACAAGTAGTATCAATGGAGGTGGGCTCGGAGTTCACAGTCTAGCGGCTTACAGTACTGCTCTACTGAAGCCAGCATCGTCCCGGGCCTGCTGGGTAAGTGTGTAAAGGGACACGAACATGTGGATGGACGACCCGGTGACTGGCCTACAGATAGGCACTTGGGCTAGGAAAGCTGCCGAAGAGGCTTGCACCCTGGTTGAGAGGGCTGTTACAATCGCCGGAGGTGGCCCCAGTACCCGATCGTAGGAGCAGCAAATGCAGGCAGTGATCCATAAGAAATTCTTTGAGCAGACACTGGATGACTTTTCATCCCGGGGTGGCCAACCTGTGGCTCTGGAGCAACATGCGGCTCTTCAGAAGTTAATATGCAGCTCCTTGTATAGGCACTGAGTCTTGGGCTGGAGCTCCAGGTGCCAACTTTCCAATGTGCCGGGGGGTGCTCACTGTTCAACCCCTGGCTCTGCCACTGGCCATGTCCCCACTCCACCCCTTCCCATCCCCTCCCCTGCCATGCCCTCACTCCTCCCCCCCCCAAAGATCCTCCTGCATGCCATGAAACAGCTGATCGGGAGGTAGGGCGGGGCTACCAGTGGGCGGGAGGCGCTGGGAGCTCAGGAGGGGAAGAAGAGCTTATGAGGGGGCTGCTGATGTTATTACTGTGGCTCTTTGGCAATGTATATTGGTAAATTCTAGCTCCTTCTCAGGCTCGAGTTGTCCACCCGTTTCATCCTGTCGGCCACCGGAACTAACAATTGTGTCCCCTTGCAGAATGGCTTGGTTCTTTCAATGTAGAAGGCCAGCGCCCTCCTGACATCTAGGGAATGCAACCTACACTCCTCCTCCAACTTATGCAGCTTTGGAAAAAAGACAGGTAAGTAAATGTCCTGGCTCGTATGAAACTGTGAGACCACCTTGGGCAGGAAAGCTGGATGAGGCCGCAGCTGGACCTTGTCTTTTTAAAAGACCGTACAGGGCGGTTCCAAGATAAGCGCCCTAATCTCAAAGATCAGGCGGGCAAATGTTATTGCAACCAAGAATGTGACCTTCCAGGAAAGGAGAAGGACAGCGCAAGAAGCCAGAGGCTAGAAGAGGGGCCCCATGGGCTGCGACAGAACAAGATTTGGGTCCCACAGAGGGACAGCGCCCCTGATGTGCGGGTAGAGGTGCTCAAGGCTCTTGAGGAACCTGGCAGTTGTGTCCTGTGCAAAAACCGACCTACCCTCGAGTGGTGGATGGAAGGCCAAGATAGCGGCCACGTGGACCTTGATAGATGAAAGGGACAGGCTTTGGAACTTGAGAAGGTAGTCCAGGATTAACTCCAGCGAGGCCCACTTGGGCCAAATGCCTTTATCCGAGGTCCAACAAGCGAACCACTTCCATTTGGCCAGGTAGGTCACTCTGATGAAGGGCTTTCTGCTGCCAAACACTCCTGCTCCTCCGCATTTAACCATGTGGCAGCCAAGCCAGCAGGTGCAGCACCTCCAGGTTCGGATGCAGAAGACTGCCGTGGTGTTGGGACAGCAGGTCCAGCCTGAGCGATAGCTGTAACAGAGCAGCGACGAGAGGTCCAGAAGTGTGCCGAACCAGTACTGGCGAGACCAAGCCAGCACTGTGAGTATCACCTTCATCCTGTCCTGCTTGATCTTCATGAAGACTCTGTAAATTAAAGGCACAGGGGGGAAGGCGTACAACAAAGCCCCCGACCAAAGGCGTAGAAAAGCGTCCGACAGGGATCCTCTGTTGACCCCCGAATCAAGCAGAAAACATATCATTTCCTGTTCTGCCTGGACGTGAACAGGTCCACCTTGGGAGTGCCCCACCTCTGGAAGATGATGCTGACCACTTCCGGATGGAGAGACTACTCGAAGCGAGATGAGACGGTCCTGCTGAGGCGATCTGCCAAAGCGTTTTTGGCCCCTGGGAGATGTGCAGCTACCAGATGGATCCCAAAGCCTGAGAGCTTCTTTGCAAAGGGCAGATGATCTGGCTCTGCTTTGCCTGTTGACACAGAACATAGCCACTGTATTGTCCATCAGGATATGGACCACCATGCTTTTATGTGAGGTAGGAAGTCTTGGCAGGCAAATCACCCCTCTTTGGCAAGGGGCTGAACTCCCATTTGGCATGGTAAGTGGGTCCCAATCCAAATCCGACCATTGCCCTTCCAGCGATCAGGGAGGAGCCGTCGAGGCCTGAGTCTGTCAACTAACCATGGTTGGCAACCGGCGAGGCAAGGATTGGTGCCTGCCCAATGAGCGGTACTGGGAGGATGGAGACTGTTGCCGCTACCGGGAGCAATCCCGTCCTGGTGGGGACCAACGTCTGGGAGACCTTCTGGGCGAGCGTGACTTGCGCCATGGAGATCTTTGACGGGAAGCTCAAGGTACTGGAACTGGTGCATCAACTCCTGCATCCCATGTCTCATAGGGGGAGAGCGCGGTGGCATAGACTTGGGTCTTCTGACCCGAGACCGGGACTGTGGTGCCGGGGTCCTAGGCCACAGAGATGGAGATCTACACCTGCAGTCCAGGGACCGAGGGGGTTCCACTGGCCTATTGGACTATCCCATGACCAGCATGCCCACAGGCGTTAAGGCCTTAGACAAGTCCGGCGCCTGGCGTGGTGTCTGCGGTGCCAATTGGCCTACTTGTTCTTTAGCTGCTGGGGACACTTTGGGCAACGGGGGCCCTAGGAGAAGCTGGGATCCCTTGCTGCTCCGGGGAGGCGGATCCTTGGGCCCAAATCAGCGGTACCCCGTGAAGCCCCAGGGTGAGCACATGGCCTTACATAGGTCCTTTGCCTGGGGCCCCTTTCTGTTCCAGTGCTGAGGGGCTCTTCTTTTGCCGCTTCTTTGGTGAGGAGGAATGGTACTGGGCAGAGCCCTCTGTACCGATGATGAGGTGCTCGATGTGGGATCCGAGCGGAAGGGCTCCAAAGCAGGATGAAGAGCATCCTCTATGAGGAGGGCCCTAAAGCGGATAGCCCACTCCTTTACTAGGGTGAAAGTTCTTACAGATTCTGCACTTGTCCTTTCTACAGGACTCTCCCAAACGGTTCAGATAACTGTCGTGGGGGTCACTAATAGGCATCAACCTGTAGCATGATGAGTACGGGTTGAAGCCAGGACAGTGGGGCATGCCCCACTCTGGGGGCAAAGTCCCAGCTGGGACTCTAACTACCAAACAACCTAACACTTAACTAAGGACCTAAACTGTATACAAAGACAGACAGACAATGGGCTGTTGAAGAACTGCTAATGCTCTTGCGATTGCAAGACAAGGCGCTTCGACCAACCATCAGGGGCAGTAAGAAGGAACTGAGAGGGTGTAGGGTTGGCAGTGCCTATATACCAGCACATAGGTACGGCACTCAAGGGGGTGACACAGCCGACCCTATGGATACTGCTAAGGCAAAAATCTCCGACTGTGCATGTCGGCGCGCACGCACCTAGAATGGAATCGACATGAGCAAGCACTCCAAGAAGTACAGCTACTTTGGTTGATTTATTCTGTATCCCTTATGTTCCTGTGTTTATAAATGTATCTCAAAGGCACTCTTTGGTGTAGAGTTTATAGAAGATCAAAATCTAAATAAACTAATGAATAAAGTGATGGCTCAAAAATGCACAAGACTTCTAGATTAATGTTTAAAATGCAAACATTAGGGGGTCAGCCGGATGATTTAGTGTTACTGCTCTAGTCTGCACTGGCAACAAGATAGAAGTGGATTTGAGTTTTTCAATCCTTATGTCACTTCCAGGCTGGCAAGTGTTAATCATAACACAAACTTAATCCCTTGGGATTTTCAGTGTGAAATACAAGTGCATAAATCACTTTTGAAAATGTGACATGAGTCTAAGTCGCATACATAATTTTGAAATTGTACCCTTTGTGTTCTACATGAAAGAGCTCTCCAATATCAAATATCTTCACCCTGAGCTGATACTTAAAGACTCTGATCAAGTCACCTCCTAACCTTCCAAAGGAAGGATTAATTTGAATTAATTAGGATTAATCTGAAAGTTTTTAAAAAGTGATTTGAGATTTTAATTTGCTTCAGTGCACACCAGAAGCTCTCTGGATAAGAACATAAGAACGGCCATAGTGGGTCAGACCAAAGGTCCATCTAGCCCAGTATCCGGTATTCCGACAGTGGCCAATGCCAGGTGCCCCAGAGGGAATGAAACGAACAGGTGATCCATCCCCCCGTCGCTGATTCCCAGCTTCTAGCAAACAGAGACTAGGGACACCATCCCTGCCCATCCTGGATAATAGCCATTGATGGACCTATCCTCCATGAACTTATCTAGTTCTTTTTTGAACCCTGTTATAGTCTTGGCCTTCACAACATCCTCTAGCAAGGAGTTCCACAGGTTGACTGTGCATTGTGTGAAAAAATACTTCCTTTTGATTGTTTTACACCTGCTGCCTATTAATTTCATTTGGTGGCCCCTAGTTCTTGTGTTATGAGAAGGACTAAATAACACTTCCTTATTTACTTTCCCCACACCGGTCATAATTTTATAGACCTCTATCATATCCCCCCTTAGTTGTCTCTTTTCCAAGCTGAAAAATCCCAGTCTTATTAATCTCTCCTCATACGGCAGCCGTTCCATATCCCTAATCATTTTTGTTGCCCTTTTCTGAACCTTTTCCAAGTCCAATATATCTTTTTTGAGATGGGGCGACCACATCTGCACGCAGTATTCAGGATGTGGGTGTACCATGGATTTATACAGAGGCAATGTGATATTTTCTGTCTTATTGTCTATCCCTTTCTTAATGATTCCCAACATTCTGTTTGCTTTTTTGACTGCAGTTGCACACTGAGTGGATGTTTTCAGAGAACTATCCTCAATGACTCCAAGATCTCTTTCTTGAGTGGTAACAGCTAATTTAGACCCCATCATTTTATATGTATAGTTGGGATTATGTTTTCCAATGTGCATTACTTTGCATTTATCTACACAATTTCATCTGCCATTTTATTGCTCAGTCACCCAGTTTTGAGAGAGACTTTTATAGCTCTTCGCAGTCTGCTTGAGACTTAACTATCTTGCATAGTTTTCTATCGTCTCCAAATTTTGCCACCTCACTGTCTACCCCTTTTTCCAGATCATTTATGAATATGTTGAATAGGACTGATCCCAGTACAGACCCCTGGGGGACACCACTATTTAGCTCTCTCCAGTCTGAAAACTGACCATTTATTCCTACCCTTTGTTTCCTATCCTTTTACCAGTTACCAATTCATGGGAGAACCTTCCCTCTTATTCCATGACTGCTTACTTTGCTTAAGAGTCTTTGGTGAGGAACCTTGTCAAAGGCTTTCTGAAAATCTAAATATAGGCGAGTCTCATCTTACGTGCATTTAATATGCGCGAATTCAGCTTTGCGCGGTTGGCCAAAAAAAACAACAAAAAAAAGAAAAACAATTTAAATACTGTACCTGTAGTGCGGGTGATTCCGCCCGCCATTACCCTCTATGTAATTTTAACTATACGTGATTTTTGCTTTACGCGCTGACAGCGGAACGTAACCCCAGCGTAAGATGAGACTCGCCTGTACACTATATCCACTGGATCCCCGTGTCCACATGCTTGTTGACCGACCCCCTAAAAGAAATCTAGTAGATTGGTGAGGCATGATTTCCCTTTACAAAAACCATGTTGACTATTCCCCAACAAATTATGTTCATCTATGTGTCTGAGTGCTCCTTTAGCATCTTGATTGTCCAGTGGCCCCACTGGTTGTTTAGCAGGCTTCCTGCTTCTGATGTACTTAACATTTTTTTTTGCTATTACTTTTTGAGTTTTTGGCTAGCTGTTCTTCAGATTCTTTTTTGGCCTTCCTAATTATATTTTTACACTTCATTTGCCAGAGTTTATGCTCCTTTCTATTTTCCTCATTAGGATTTAAACTTCCACTTTTTAAAGGATGCCTTTTTGCCTCTCACTGCTCCTTTTACTTTGTTGTTTAGCCAGGGTGGCTCTTTTTTGGTTCTCTTACTATGTTTTTTTATTTGGGGCATACATTTAAGTTGAGCCTCTATTATGGTGTCTTTAAAAGTTTCCATGCAGCTTGCAGGGATTTTACTTTTGGTGCTGTACCTTTTAATTTATGTTTCACTAACCTCCTCATTTTTGTGTAGTTTGCCTTTCTGAAATTAAATACTACAGTGTTGGGCTGCTGTGGTGTTTTCCCCGCCACAGGGATGTTAAATTTAATTATACTATGGTCACTATTACCAAGCGGTCCAGCTATATTCAGCTCTTGGACCTGATCCTGAGCTTCACTAGACTAAATCAAGAATTGACTCTCCTCTTGTGGGTTCCAGGACTAGCTGCTCCAAGAAGCAGTCATTTAAGGTGTCAAGAAACTTTATCTCTGCATCCCTTCCTGAGGTGATATGTACCTAATCAATATGGGGATAGTTGAAATCCCCCATTATTAGTGAGTTTTTTATTTTAATAGCCTCTCTAATCTCCCTGAGCATTTCACAGTCACAATCAACAGCCTGGTCAGGTGGTCTGTAATATAACCCTACTGCTATGGATGATACACAGTATATAATTTATAGCTTTAGGAACAGTGAATTTGTAAAAGGGGACCATACCAATTATTCTGTAGCAAGAACTTCATTGCTATCACTGGTATCTTAACATTTAATAATGTTTTAAGAGGGGTTCTACTGGTTAAGTGAACTAATTATGAGAGCATGGACAGCCCTAATGGGTTTAGCTACATAAAGAAATGGCACTTGATAGCCCATTAGTCTAAGCAGGATCAGTGAGAGTTGAAAACACCAATCCAATTTAAAAAATGATGTTGAAACATAGATTTTGTAAGGAACCAGACTAGATAACTCTACTTGAGACAGACAAAGGCAGTAGCAACTTGACGATGAATCAAGTGGAGAATACTATTCAGATGACTGACATTGCCCCCCTGCCTGCTGGTTTTCAGTTACTCAGTTTGATTGTTATTAATATACAAATCATTACCTTGAATCTCTTTCTAGGATTTCAGAAAAAGCTTTCCATTAAAATTCAGCAAGGAAACTTGCTTTCACAGTCATCAAGTGGCAATTTCATGATATGGACTTGTCATGAATACAGAAAAAAGGGTAGCAACCTTTACGTATGCAGTAGCATAAAATCCCTCTTTGGCAGTTGTACTGGATTGCCTTACCTGTAAGGGGTTAAGCAGTTCAAATAACATAGTTGGCACCTGACCAGAAGGACGAATGAGGAAAGAAGATACTTTCAAATCGGGGGGGGGGGGGGGGGGGGGGGATTTGTTTGTGGCTATCTTTTGTTGTTCCCTCTCCGGACGGAGGGGGAAGCCAAGCAGGTACAATATCTCCAGAAATATATCTGGAATAATCCATCTAAAACCACAGAAATTGTAAGTAGGGCAAGGAAATGCATTAGGTTATCTTTTGTTCTGGCTTGTGAATTTTTCCTATGTTACAAAAACAGGAATGAAACTACATCTGTAACTGTGAAGCTGAGCCCAGAGGGGAATCCTCTGTGTTTTTAATCTTTTATTACCCTGTGAAGTTACCTTCCATCCTGATTTTGCAGGTGTTATTCTTTTACTGTTTTCTTTATAATAAAGTTCTTCTTTTAAGAACCTGATTGATTTCAGTGTCCTGAAGACAAAGGGTCTGGTGTGTGCTCACACTGCTAAGGCAACTGGTTGGTATATTATTCTCAAGCCTCCCCAAGAAAGGGGGTGAAGGGGCTTGGGAGGATATTGGGGGTGTGTGGGGGGGGAGATAGAGATTCCAAGTGACCAATCCCTAAATATTTTGTGTAAATCACTTGGTGGTGGCAGCAATACCAGTCCAAGGACAAGGAAAGGAATTTGTGTCTTAGAAAAGTTTTAACCTAAGCTGGTAAAATATAAGCTTAGGAGGTCTTTCATGCGGGTCCCCACATCTGTACCTCAGTGTTCCGAGGGGGGGGTGGGAAACCCTGACAGGACTAAATAAATCTATGTTGCACACGCAGCACAAAGAGCAATAATGAAATAGTTAAAATATACTGAAAAATTCTAAAACTGTCCCTCTTCCTTTGGTCAAAACTGCTTGGGTGTCTGGGTGTCCGGGGCATGTTGCAATGCCTATCTCTTCTCTTTTTACATCGATTCTATCTCCCCACCAGTAACCGTTGTATTATGCTCAAGAGAAAAGTGGACCCAAATCCACATCAGCTACAACTTCTAAATTTATATTTACGCTTTTGCATAATTATTTTGACAGCGAGAGAACAGAATAAGGATATGAATGACCAAAATAGAGTACAATATACAGTTCCTGCAAAAATCATCTTCACCTAGTACATTTAACCTATAACACACAAATCATGTCAAGAAATCTGAGCTTCTATTAAACAGTAATTCCCAAGATGTGCTGAAGCAAAATCACATTTAGGAGACGTTGAACTTCTCCCAGAATAGATATAAACTTGCTCTTGCCAAAACACATATTACAGCCTCTCAGTGATTGCCTTTGTCCCTGAGCCACAGTGTCAGAGTTGCACTCAAATGGAGGCTCTGGAGCTGGAACCATCCAGGTGTAAGAAAGGGAAGCGACAGGTGTTCTTGGGAGGACTATTCAGCTTTGGAATTTAGTCACTGTCCCCTTAGTCAAAACAGCTTTGGTTTCTGGGCCTCCAGGGTAAGCTGCAATGCCTAGCTCTTGTCCTTGGCTTTTACACTGGTGAGGCTGGATTATGGAGGGACTCTGTTGGTAGACTTAAATTCTGCTATGATAGAGGTATTGCTTTTAAGAAGTGATCAAGGAAGCATACTTGTTTGCGTAACTCTGTAATTTAAAAGACTGACGGGGTGTCCAGAGCTTTGGATGGATGCTCTTTTTCAGCTTTGGTAAAAATATAAATAAGTCACCAAGTTCTATAGTATGTATATTAAAAAAAAAAAAAGTTTAATGCAGTACACTGTATAGCTTTCCTCTGTTTTTCCATTACTGTTCTGCAGCTAGAAAGAGTAATGCCCCAAGAACACCTTTAAGTAATCAATCACTTGACTAATCTTAAATGTTCACACAGACAGAAAGTTTCACTACGGTGTTACAACTATGCCCCAGTACTGCACTGATTTATGGAATGCCGCTGCACTGTATGCAGGATCATGTAATGGATGACCAGAATGAAGGAATTAAGTAACACATTACTACTATGGCGAGTAATACTATTACACAATATGCACTAGTCATGTAATCAAAACAGCTCTACCCCTCCAAAATATCTGCTCATTAAGAGCTAAATTTTCAAGATGTCTCAGCTCTTATTTAGAAATCTACATGAATTTGGCAGATTTTCAAAGGAGTTCAGCACCCAGGAACTTCCATTGTTCAGCTGGGTGCTGAAATTTTGAAAATCGGACCCTAAATATATTAAAGAAAACTAATCACTAAAACTCTGCTGCAGTAATTTTACCCATAGACAAGTGACATTAGTTAGACATGACAAGATGTAAGTGCAGGCAAAGATTACATAAAGCAAGGTAAGACAAGAGACAGTAAGTTAGATATTTTCTTTCAGAGGTGTCTCCATCCCAACAAATAAAATAGAAGTCAAACCACTCAGATCTTTCTATTCAACTCTTTTTCATATAAAGAGGTCTCCCTGAAAGGAAATGGCCTTCCTATTTATCTTAGGACCAGTGTTATGCGGAAAAGAGTTAAATCAACAGCAGGGCCGGCTCCAGGGTTTTGGCCGCCCCAAGCAGCCAAAACCAAAAAAAAAAAAAAAAAAAAAGCTGCGATCGCGATCTGCAGCGGCAATTCGGCAGGAGGTCCTTCACTCCCAGGCGGAGTGAGGGACCGTCCGCCGAAATGCCACCGAATACCTGGACGTGTCGCCCCTCTCCGGAGCGGCCGCCCCAAGCACCTGCTTGACGAGCTGGTGCCTGGAGCCGGCCCTGATCAACAGTAGCAGAGCCTAGGGGCTAAGATCTTCATGCACAATGTTTTCAAGTGCTTCATCTTGAAATTTTCCAAACTTCCTGATAACTCCATTCCTAAAAGTTGATTGTAATGTTGCCCATATTCCATGTTATCTATTTTCCTTCACCCTTCTGGAGATGCAACTTTCTGCTAATATTCAATATATCCAATGTCTCCTCTTTTCTCCCTCAGACATACAATCTGTTAAAGGTAGTTCCCATTTTGATTCCAAGGATCTCTGCTCTGAGAACATCAATGTACAGTTTTGCTCATTATTCCCTATCCTTGACTGGCAGTATAACTTCAGCCAGCCGAGGAGTAGCTATAGTTGACTTACCTTCAATAGATTTCCTCTGACTAAGCAGGAGAACATAGTGCTTAAAAAGGAAGAACTGCTACACGGCTCTCTGCATGAAACATATGAATTTCTGCTATTCTCTTGCCTTTCATTCTATCATGTCAGGGAAAATCCCTATTCTCACAATGCTTCAAACAAGGTAATATGACCTAATGAGTCACATCAGAAGACTACTGGATTCAGGATGGAATGTAACCCATATCTGGCACAGTTGATGTTATCACGAGAAGTCCATCCAGTGTTTTCACTCTTGGCAAAACTGACATTTTAACAAAGGTACATTTTCCTAACTATGAAGAGATAATTGATGTTTCAGCTAAAAACCTTCAGACAACTATGTTAAAACATCAATCAGAAAACACTGTCAGATTTAAAATTCCATCTGTATCAACAAGAACTACAGGCAGCCAAGCATTTAATTTAAAACTCCCTACATAACCCTTAACCTCACCTTCGAAGAATCCGAGCCATCTGGCTTAAGTAATTTACCACACTCCAGCTATTGACTCTCACCTTTAGCGCATACTCTATTCCACTATTACAGAAACTATTTCTTATGGTTAATTGTCTGTTTGGCTGAAGTACACTGTAGTTACAATAAACAGATCCACTACTGTAGAAGAGAAGCTGAGAACTGACAGCCTTGGCACTAAGGGTTCATTTAGCCTTCTGAGAGTCCAGCTAAATATCATCTACTAACTAATACCTTTCATCAGTAAGAAAAAAGTTTCATTTCCAGCTTTACAAAAAATATAGCATAGCTCTGCTGATGAAACAATGGTGGCACGTGCTTCAGTACTATGTTAATTTAAATCCACATACATGCAATTTGCTACTCTCTCACATCCACTCCACTGTAATTTACATTATTATAACAGTATTAGACTTTCAAAAATTAGAACTAACCAAGGTTAAGGTTCAGAATGCTTCCTGGAGTGGAAGTTCTTTCTTGTTTAGCAGCAATAGGTGTTGAGGCTTGAGGAGAGAAAGGTTTTGGGCTGCCTGATAAGCTCCCTGTTTGGCCCGTCCTTGCTGGTGCTGGAGAAGCTGAAAAAGTACAGAATTGGTAAAGAAATATTTAAAAACAAAATGAGCCAGAATAAAGCAAGGGGTGGTGAAATGGCTTTTCATTTCAACTAACATAAGTAGGGGCAGGGAGAGGCTTTTAACAGCTGCCAGTGCAAGTTACAGTTCGGTTAAAGCTACAACAACCCTTTTATTTTGCTTATTAAATAAGAAATCATAAAATAAATCATTTACTTGTGATTCAGTTCTGTTAAATCAAAGAATTATTTTGGCTCTGATAAACTCTGATACAAGTTATTGGGTGTTTCTAGATATCAAGATTTTGTGTATTTTAGATATGAATAAGATCTTGACAAACTGAATTGGCACCTAATTTTATTTTATTTAGAAGCGAGCATAAAAAGATGCCTATTCCAGGCTCTAGGAGCATTAAAGGTGAATTAAAAGCACAATTCACAACAAAAGCAGCACAACAGTAGCAGATCAACTACCCCAGCACAAGGTAACAAGACATTCGAGTATTTGGAATTGCATGCTCTGAGAGGCTTCACTTTAGCTGAGTCTTCTTTTAAATTAATGGAGATATTCCATCTCCTAGAACTGGAAGGGACCTTGAAAGGTCATTGAATCCAGCCCCCTGCCTTCACTAGCAGGACCAAGTACTGATTTTGCCCCAGATCCCTAAGTGGCCCCCTCAAGGATTGAACTCACAACCCTGGGTTTAGCAGGTCAATGCTCAAACCACTGAGATATCCCTCCCCCCAACTATTTAATTCAGCTGTGAATTAAAAGTTTCAAAAACCACCACTTTGGGGGGGATAGGGAGATAGGTTGGGGAAGGAAGCATATATAGGACATTACCTATAAGACTCAATATTCTCAATGAGAGATGTTTGATTAAATCTCTGCTTAATGCTTTGAAAATACACTACTTACACACATTATTGAATATTAATAAGGGTGTATTCATAGCTCTTCCTTAAGAAATATAGAGCATCCTGATATTCCTAAAAGGCAGCAAACTGGGAGAGAATGTATGTTAAGGTACAATCATGTTTATTTAATACTTTGTTATGCAATGACCATAATTAGACACACATTTAGTATTTCAGACATATTTCTAAGTTATTTATCCCTGTCACTCCATTACATCAAATATCCATGGCAAAGAGCGATATCTCTCTAACAGCGTTCAAATGGGAACATTCTGTGTTATGGCCTTCAAGTAGATCACCTGATTTTTTTTTTTAATCACAGAAACAAGCCATTTAAATTTTAATCAAAACTTTTATTTACAAAAATAAGACAGCAACAAAGTTTAAGGATGTGGTAAATATTACAGAAATTAATGTTTATAACATGGAACAGGGAAAAAAATGTAGCCAAAAAAAGGGAACTAAGTAAAGTAGTCAACTGTTGTCAGATCAAACCTAGCTTTTTTATGTGCTTCAATGATGGACAAGTAGAGCCTGGGGAAAAGGAAAACATTAATTCCAGGAAATTTATTTGTAAAAGTCAAGAAGCAGGAGTTACATGATGCTGTCTGCCTGCCATATCTATCTACTTCTGATGAAGTGACTCTGATCTGACTCTCCACGATGAGCTCCACTTCCTTCCCAAGAAATAATAATATGGCACAATTAAAAGAATCCATGGTGGATAAAAATCAATGATTTAAAAAAAAATCGGATTTTTTTAATCAGATTTTTTTGATAAAATGCTTTTTGAGGAAAGAACTGATCTAAAGATAGTTTTAATTAAGATACATTATAGCTCAACGTTATCTCATCATGGAATAGAGATTATAAATTCTAATTCTATAGTATGAGACAATATATTCATGTAATGTTTAAGAAAAGTTTTGTAAATGAGTTCCAATAGTTCATGGATTAGGGACCCAATTTTATGGTGTTCCACAGGCTTCTGTATAGATTATTTAGATTAATCTTTCTATCTATCCAATGGAACCATCCATCTATCCATCAGAGATGCTTAGTTTTGAAGTTCTTAAACTGTGGGTGTGTGTCTCCAAAGATAACATGCTTGTTAATAACAAAAATGTTTTAAAATAAATAAATAATATATAGAGGTGAGAAATAACAGACCTCAACTCTATTGTGCCTCTGCAAATTTATGTACACAGAGTCAATCCCTTTCAAAAAGTTCAATGAATAAAAGATTGTTGGGGGCAGAATAGATCTAGACAAGGAGAAGAAGTTTGGAGATAAATGTGAGAAGTCAGGGACATATGCTTATTTTGTTAAAACGTTATATGTTTGCTGTTGACGAAAAAAATTCAGAATACTTAACGTTGTTGTTTTAGTTAAATAAAACAATTTAACGTCTGTCTGGTGATGTTCTCCTAATACAGCATGGATTAGCCTCCTCTCAGAGGTAAGCAGCAACTATTGCCAGGACTTTGGAGAACACCCTTGGGGTAGAGGAAAGATCAAAGGGAAGCACTCAGTATTGGAAATGATCCTGGCCTGTAATGAATTGTAGATATTTCCTGTCCAAAGAGAGTGTATGAAAATAGGCATCTTGTAGGTCAAGGGCCAATCCCCCTTCTCCTGTGAAGAAATTATAGCTGCCGGAGTCACCATCCTGAACTTTTCAGGTTTTACAAACTTGTTTGGAAATATTAGATCTAAGATCAGTCTCCACTCTCTTCCCTTCTTTGATCTAAGGAAATACTACAAGTAAAACCTCTTACACCCAAGTGAGAGGGAGGGACCAACTCTACTGTGCCTAACTGGAGGAGTGTTTCCCTCCTGCTTTAATACAAGCTCAAGAAGGGAGCTGAAGGGTTGGAATGAGAAGCCTGATGTTATGTCCTCTATGAACTACTTATCTGTAGTACTCCACCTTGTAGATAAATCTGTGATAATTTTCATATGACTTTACATTGTGCCTCTTCATATAACCTTGTGGTGGGTCTACCCACGTGTGACCTCTGTTTTCATGGGACTTTGTATCAAAGCCTCATTTAGAAACTTTGCATTGCCCTTGGTATAATATTATAGCCCCTAAGGATAGAATAAGATAGAAGAAAAATTTCTTTTTGCTAGCAGTAAAACAAGAGCTCTCCCCCCCCCACTCTTAATCAATTGCCCTGTTGAATGAATGAGGTGTGGATGAGCAAGGCATGGAAGGCAGCACCTCCAGACAGCCTCAACTGTTGGAGAGGGGCTGGGAGCCAGACCCAAGGACAATAAAACGTGTCAAGTGGGCTCATTAAAGACAAGCAGACATACCAACGACCTCGGGGGTTAGAAGCAAGCACCTTCTTTTGGAAACACCCTCTTTGCAGCATTGGGACAACACTCAAAAGAAAGCAGCACAAAGGACCAATGAACACAGACACAAAGTTTTAATCTGGTATAGATTTGCATAAGAGGAAAGCTGCTATAAAAGTGAGGTGTCTTGCAAAGGACCCCGGGTCTCGTCTTGTCAATATGGGAGCATCGATCCGGATCGGCAGAAGCCCGGCTCCACCCCCTCCCCCATCTAACTCACCTGGCCAGTGAAGTTAAGGGGAGCAACTAATTGGTAACAACAAGACGGAGTGTGTTTGTGTGTGTGTGTGAGTGTAAGTGTAATATATTATATGCATATAATACAGTGTTAATGAATACATGTATTACTAATAAATGTGGCATTTTGCCTTATTCCCCCTGAAAAGATCCTGTGCAGTACTTTAAGTACAACAACCTCCAAGCATGTTGGAAATGGGAAAGGAGGTCCATAAAGGTGGTGGACAAATGGGTGCAGCTGTAAAATCAGAGGTGCAGAAGGATTCAAACTCTTAACCTGCCTGTCAAAACTGCTGTTTAGGAGACAGTTTGGTGGTTGTGGAAGGTGGGTGGGCAGCCCTCTTTCTCTGAAACTTATGTCTTTTTATTTTCTTTTATTTGGGGTGGGGGGGGCTGAGTGGATCTATGGAATCCAGAAAACTGAGCAGGACATGACCTCTAGGCAATCTGTGGCCTACTAAACCTCTCTTATTTGTAGGTGTATATATGCCCATGAAACAAAGTGGCTCTACAGTCCTCCAGCGTATGCAACGACTCATCTGTGGTCTCCGAAAAAAGCCTACGACCATCAAAAGGGAGGTCCTCAAAAGTGTACTGTACTTCTCTCTGAAACCACAAGAGCTGGAGCCAGGATACTCTGCACATACAGTAATTACAGCTCTGGACATGGACCTGGCGGCAGTGTCTGCAGCATCCAAGGAGGCTTGAAGAGTGGTTCTGGCTAACAATTGAAATGAGGGACTGGAATTGCTCCTTAAGTTCCTGTGGCAGGTGTTCAATATGGACCATCAATCTATTACAGTTTGTGAAAATGTATTTGGTCACAACAGCCTGATAGTAACCCCGCAGTTCAGGATCATGAACTGAGGAACAGGACTTCCGGCCAAATAGATCCAGTTTCTTTTGGTCCTTCTCATGTGGAGACGACCAGGAGAAGTGTTGCCTGCTCTGCTCGTTTACTGCATCCATTACTAGGGAGTTAGGTGGAGGGTGAGAGAACAAGAAATCAAAATTCTTAGGGGAATGTAATACTTTTTATCTGCTCTTCCACATGTTAGTGGACTAGTAGCAGTTGTTTGCCACACAGTCTTAGCTGGACCCAGGAGTGCCTCATTGATGGGTAATGCCACCCTGGAGGTCGTTGTTGACCGTAGAATATCCAAAGCTTGTGTTGTAAATCTCTGACCTCTATGAGTGGAATTTGAAGAGGGTCAGCTACTCTCTTTATGAGGTCTTAAAATTGCTGAAAACTGTCAGCCTTGGAAGGTGGTGGAAGTGTTTGAAATGGGTGTTTAAGTGGTGGCCCATGTATCTGCCCTGGCTTCCTGTTCTTCAAATGTCTCCTCACCTGGGGGTGGGGGAAGTGAAGGGTCGGGATGGTTGGGGAGGAGAGAACTGAACAAGCCTAGTTTCCCCTTGAGATGGTACTGGTGGAGAACTGTTGTCAGTAAGCAGTCCAGGGATCCCCGTATGGCCACGGGGGTGGGTGGCAGGCAGGGTTGGTTCCACCGTCCTTGATGACAGTCACGATCTTCCCTGTGACTGTCAAAGAATCTGTTACTGACAGGATATGATGGGGTACCCTAGACTGAAACAGAAGAGAAGGAATGATTTCCAAAATCTATCTGTCGGAAGTGATGATTCACCAGGTTGGATAGAACGGCATCAGGTGGTTGATGAAGGGATGGTTGGTGGGATGTAATGTTGGCAGCAATAGATGGGTGAGGTCTGACAAACCCTCGACCAAACCTGCAAATCTGCTGTTTAGATGTTGATTGTTGAGAGATGGTGGATTGGGAGGAGTTTGGGCCGCATCTGGTTGGTCTCAGTCTACTTCACTGGTTATTGTATTGTCTCAGTTGCTACGCGTATGAGATTTGTCTGGGTCGCTGCAATGTATAATACCTGCCTTGTTTATGTTTTATTGCAGATATATAAATACTAAGAGATCTGAGAGTGGCTCAAGTCTTTCAACAACTGAAGTGACTCATTAGTCTTCCTGGCGAACAGTTTTGGACCCTCGAACGGAAGGTCTTCTACCATGGCTTGGACTTCCTTGGGGAATCCTGACAGGTGAAGCCAGGATGGCTGGCGCATTACTACGGTGGTTGTGATGGCTCTTGCCACTGTGTCAGCAGAGTCCAAAGATGCCTGAAGGGCTGTCCTAGCCAAGAGATGACCCTCAGAAATGAGCAACTGCTCCCTTTTTTTCTTTGGCATGCAGTCAATAAAGTCAGAAAATTTGGAATAGTTTATGTAGTCATACTTTGCCATAAGGGCTTCATAATTGGCGATTCTGAAGTGAAGTGTTGCTGAAATGTAGGCCTTGCAGCCGAGTAAGTCTAGTCATTTCCACTCCTTATCAGAAGGGGTGGTGCTGGAGGAATGTTGCTTGCCCTTTTCGTTAACTGCATCAACTACCAATGAATTTGGCTGAGGATGTGTGAATATAAATTCCATCCCTTTTTAAGGGACGTAGAATTTTTTGTCCGCTTTCTTAGATATGGGAGGGATGGTAGTGGGGGTCAGCCATATGTTCTTTGCAGGTTCCATGAGTGCTGAATTAATCGGGAGGGCAATCTTAGAGGAGGTGGATGTGTGGAGTATATCCAAGAGCTCGTGCCACAATTCAGAGACCTTCTCGAGGGTTATCTGGAGCTTGTTAGCAATCCGTTTGAAGAGACTCTGGAAGTTCCTGAGATCATCTCCAGGTAGAAGGTGGAGAGGGCATAACAGTCTCATCTGGTGAGAGTCAGGTGCAGGTAGCAGGAGCTGCCTCCTGATCTAAGATTACTTCCGCCTCCTCAAAATTCTGTTTAGGAGGGGCCTCTGGCAGCACTGTGGATTTTGGTATAGCATGTCTGTGTATCTCCATGGTGGCAGTTGTGGTGTTACAGTAAATCTGTCTATAAGCTGCCCATGGGTCTCAGAATGCCCACTGAGGTGGGACGGGCATAGGCAGGGATCCCCACAGATGACCATACCACCCTTGAAAATCAGGTTGGGTCAGAGGTTTGGGGTGCTCCTGAAGTGTAGACCGAACACTGGCTGGCATGGGTGAAGACTGTTGGAGGAGAAAGCCCCCCCCTTCCACATCCTCAGGAGGAGAAGCTCTTGTCGTTGGAGTGAGCAGCAGTGAAAGTACCGAAGCAGTATCTGTACCAAAGAGAGGTGATTCCGGTACCAGGGCAACTGTCAAGTCTTTAGGAGCAAGAAACTGATGCAGTACCGATGGAGGTACTGGTACCGAGAATTGTGGCAGTACTAGGGGACCTTGCAGTGTCGGTAGGAACGGAGCCTGCACAGATCGCACCAAGGACGGCGTGGGGATCTGCGGTGCTGTATCTGCGCAATGTAGCATAATACCAGGAGGTGGCAGTGTTGCTTGTTGAACAGAGTCACCCGGTACCGAGCGCTTTTTCTGTGTTGTAGGTGCCGAGGTAGAGAAGGCAGTCTTCCCCCTTCCCTCCTTCTTAGAGCCTGCCCGCCTACAGTCTGCGGCTTGAAAGGCACCGCCAGTGCCGGAGATCCCTGCAGACTCAAAGATACTATGCTGCAGCATGGTCGGTACCGAAGCGGTAGATGGAGTCAGGGATCGCTTCTTCTTTGGAGCAGTCTTCAGAGGGGGAGTGTTAGCTCTCCTCTTTCCATGTCCTTTAGAAGACAGGTCCCCTCCCTGTGAGGTGGAGGAGGGGGTGTCTGTCAGAAGCCGCATGCAGGAGAAGTTTGCAAACCCAGGTCTGAGGTGGGACAGAGGGACTTCTCCATTAAGAGGAGTTTCAGCTTAAGGTCTCTGGCTTTCTTGATCTGGCCGTGAGACCACGGAATTTTTGCACTTCCGGGGCACATGAATTTCCCCCAGGCATGGGACACATTGTGAGTGTCAGTCAGAAATCAGAATTGCCTCCCGGCAGGAAATGCAGCATTTAAAGCCAGGAGACCCTGGCATTTTGAGAGAAAACAATATCACTTAAGGATTTTTTTTTTTTTAAATGGGGAGAAAAAGAAGAAAAGGGGCTTAATCAACTTACTAACCTAACTATTCTAAACTACTTAAGATTCTGTTTATTCCACAAACTGGAACTGTGTTGTAACTGGATCCCCCCCCACTCAAAGGCAACTGAAGACTTGATGACTGACTATGTAAAGTAGCATAAGAGAGAGGTTTTCTGTTGCCCTATGATATTTAACCTTTAAGTGCCTGGTAACTATAGGACACTTGGCATGTACATTATATAGTGTGACAAAGTCAGGCCTGATGGCTGCAAGAGGGTCCTGGAAGGCTGATATATTAGCGCTTTTTCCTAGAAGCTGAGAAGGGGGTTACCTCAGGTCAATTAGGGACACCTGAATCCAATTAAGGGCTGCCTGAGGCCTTTAAAAACCCCTGGGGGGCAGGAAGAGAAAGACAAGCTGCTGCCAGACTAGTGGCAGCAGGGAAATAGGCTGCTCTAGGTGAGAGGCTGTGCTCCTTCCCATAGCGGAGACAGCCAAACTTGAGTGCCTGCTAAGGGAAGGACTGACACCTGAGATACCCTCTCCCAATTCTGTTTATAAGACTGTTTCCGTTTTGTTTGGTGGAGGATCACCCCTTAGGCTGACCCTCAGGCCTACCCTGAAAATACAACCAATGGAGCACAGATGGGGGAAGGCAAATCCTGCCTGAGTGGGGCTTATTACTCCAGGCCCACCATTGCCAGAGGGGGAAGCACTAGGGCTGACAAGAGAAAAGAGGTGACTTGCCACAATAGCTTAACATATCATGTCTGAAGACATCAGGCTGGTCCCCACTTAGTCCGGACTTCGGACTAAGGTACGCAAATTCAGCTACGTTAATAACGTAGCTGAATTCGAAGTACCTTAGTCCGGACTTACTGCGGTCCAGACGCGGCCGGAAGTCTCCCCCCGTCGACGCCGCGTACTCCTCTCGGCGAGCTGGAGTACCGGCGCCGACTGTGAGCACTTCCGGGATCGATCCGGGATCGATTTATCGCGTCTTAACCAGACGCGATAAATTGATCCCAGAACATCGATGGCATGCCGCCGGACCAGCCGGTAAGTGAAGACTAGGCCATCAAGTGATCAGATGGAGATTTGCAACATCAATAAATTAAAAAAACTGGACTTCTGTTTATGCTTCTGAACTTTGACTCTGCTGAGTTTACAGGAAGAGCAGAACATACCAGCAAAGAGTTTATATAGTAAAGATTTTGTTCAATAATTAAAAATTTCCTTTTGAAATGCTAAAAGTAGGTTGGAAACTGGCTTATTGTTTCTGACACTGTAGCTGTAACTGGAAGAGTTGCAAATAAATGGCCCAATCCTAATCTCACTAAATCAATGGGAGCAAGACTGGCACGCAATGTCACTTATACGGTGGCACTACTAGCAAGTAGATCCAAATACTCCTCAATTTAAAAAAAAGTGATTGTAAAATACAAATGAATGTTTCTCCATGAAGAGAAATACTTCCCAAAAAGTGAATTTTCACCACACGCTGAGACCAAAGTCTCCCTTCTCCCCCAAATAAAGAGAAATAAACAGGACTCACACTACAATTCCTTACACTCAGGGACTTCAAAGGAGAGTGGCAATTCACAAGATGATGAACATTCTACCAATGAGTATCAAGCACTGATTCTGCTATCAGCAACCCTGCTCTCTAAAGCAAAAGGTAGCTAGTACAGAAGTTTCTCCTTCTTGATCATGACATGCACTAGCAGATGTTCTACTAGAGTTCATCACTAAACAATACGAGATTCAGAAGGACGTATATTATCGGAGCAATCACCCAGACACTGAAAAAGCTGAGTCCCTCTGACAACATACAAATTGGTTTAAGAAAGGTTTTTACAGCTTCTGTAGACGTTATTTTGAAGGAAATGGAATTCTCAAATGTCTATCCAAGATAAAAGTCTCTACAGGGTGGCAGAACAGCAACTCAGAAATTTAAACAAATTAAGGACAAGGAACAAATATTTCATGTATTTATTTCCCATACACTTGGCTCCTCTTTTGACTGAGAAACATGAATGGTAGTTTCTTGAATTAAGGTCTGTGTTTAAGATGAGCAACATTTGAGAAGTCACTCCATTTTACTATTATACCCTAAGCTGTGTTAACTAGTTTTTCCAGTTTCCAAATTTTTATATGAAATCCTTTACACTGCTCTTTGAATATCCTTTAGATAGGTCATTTCCCCTACCCTTAAAAACTGAAGTTATTAGCTCCCTTGAAATTACACCTAGTATTAGTGCCAGTAGTTAAATGATTCTTTAAGAAGATACTCTCTGAAAAGCAGGCAATCTTCAAGGCATCTGAAGTTGGTGACCCAAATATTGGGCATCCCAAAACATTCGTCATTTTTCAAAATCTTAGCCAACAATTGCATCTGAAGAAGTGAGGTTCTTATCCACAAAAGCTTATGCTCCCAATACTTCTGTTAGTCTCAAAGGTGCCACAGGACCCTCTGTTGCTTTTTACAGATTCAGACTAACACGGCTACCCCTCTGATACTAGCCAACAATTGCAGCAGCAGCTGCTTTGGTGCAAAGATGAATTTTGCTTTTTTCCAAGAATCACAAAGAACTTTACAGTCATTAATAATCAATTTTCACAACACTTCTGTGAGGTACATGTGATCTTCCCCACTTTATGGAGGAAAAAAATCCAGGTTAAGTGATTTTCTCAACTCTGTGGCACAGCTGGGAACAGAATAAAGACCTGCTAATCCCCAGTCCTGAGCTTTAATCACTAGAGCAGGGGTCAGCAACCTTCGGCATGCGGCACACCAGGGTAATCCGCAGGCATGTCCCCCCGCAGCTCCCAGTGGCCGGAAACGGTGAACCTCGGCCACTGGGAGCTGCAAGGGGCTGGGCCCGTAGACGGTCACCGTAAACAAAATACCTCGCGGCCCACCAGCAGATTACCCTCATGGGCTGCGTGCCGAAGGCTGCTGACCCCTGCACTAGACCAGGATTCCTCTTATCCAGTCTGCCTCCTGGCACTGAAGGGCTTTACACTGGTGTAACTCTATTGATGTCAATGGAGTAATGTAATGGTGAATCAGGCACGCAGTATAGACCTAATTATTCTTAAATTTGTCCTAAAAATTGTCTATCAAGTTTTAACTTGAATATCTCCAGTGATGGCGACTGCATAAGCTCTCATTCTGACAGTTACAAAAATTTCCTGCTATTTAAACTAAATGTTCCTTGATACAGTTTAATTCTATTACTTCTTTTCTGTGCCTTTTGATAGATAAAATGAAACTGCTCCCTTCCTCTACAACTTCCTTGTAAACTGCCAGGCGAAAAAGCTTGTCTTTATTAATTACATTTAATAAAAAAATGTTTTTAACCAAATGCAGCATCCCTCTTTCCCCAGCTTTTACCTGAACTCTTGTCAATGAAGTCCATGGACTCTTCACTTGCACTACAATGACTGGAGGTTGCTTTTTTCTCTGCATCCTGTTCAACATCGGATCCAGTGTGAACTGATGAGTTTGTACTCATTGGTGACCGTGGCATATCTGTCAAGGAAATCCTTCGACCAGTGTTGCTCAGCATAGATTTGCTCATTAGAATCTTGGGTGATGCTGTCATGTCGAAGTTCAGTTTGATTTTCTCTTGTTTGTCTGTCTTTGCAGTTCCAGCTGCTGGGTTTGCAGGATCTAACAACATTTGGTATTGGTTGTTGGGAGTATATGGTGTCCGGAAAGGTGCGTAATTAAATACTCCAAACTTTCTACGAATATTCTCCACATAAACCTCCATCTCTTGCATTGCACTGTTGAAGATGCTTTTAGTCTTTTTCACAGAAAAAGGAATTTCTTTAGACATGAGGTAGCAATTATTTATTGGAACCCAGGCCCTATATACAAAACAGCAAAAAAAAAAAAAGGAAAGATATAAAATTAAATTCCACATTGTTTATTTGAAATTGCTAGTTTTTAACCCAGATTAATTTATTTTAATATCATAACATCCCAAGACAAGCACACAATGTATCTTCTAAAAAATCTTGAATGTCCTCTTACTTTAATTAATTTTGCATCATTAGTAGGGTTTTTTGGTAAATAATTTGTGTTTTAGATTACCACTATGTATTTTTTGACTCAGAAACACAACCAGTGAAATGACTCTTCACCTAGAAAATTCATTAAGTCTGTAAAAAGATCCCCTAAAAAACAATCTTCGAATCTAGACTGGCTGGGGTTAAGGCCAAAGTAGAAAAGCCTATCAGAGAGTTTGTTTTGGAAGGACTGTTTAGCAGTTGTGGCATGCACATTCTTTACAGTGTAAAATTGTATGCATACTGTATAGTATACTCTGAAGTTCTATCAGGACAGGTGCTGTAGAGAGGTTTCGAGAATTTATTTTATTTTATTTTCCGTGATTTCATGTAGATATCCAACTCCAGACCTACCAAACCCACAGGTGACTGTAAAATTCCAGGAGCTCTGACTTAATTATTCCATAGCCATAAAGAGTACATAAATGCACGGCCTCATACAGCCCTATAGATTCATGTTTTCAATTCTTGCTAAACCCACTGTTAATGGTTACTGTATCCTCTATCTAGTAGAGCTCTGACCAGGCTAAGTGAAATGAATTAACCAAACTCTCTCTGGAGCAAAACTGGCATTTCAAATGAGGATACTACATTTTACAACGTGAATTTTTCATCCAAAATGATGTATTTATTTTTACACTGGCCAGAGAATGGACACAGCCACTTTAAAGGCCTTTTCCATCTCTAAAAACAACAAGGAGCCTGGTGCCACCTTAAAGACTAACAGATTTATTTGGGCATAAGCTTTCGTGGGCAAAAACCTCACTTCTTCAGATGCATAGAGTGAAAGTTACAGATGCAGGCATTATATACTGACACATGGAGAGCAGGAAGTTACTCCGCAAGTGGAGAACCAGCGTTGACAGGGCCAATTCAATCAGGATGGATGTAGTCCACTCCCAATAATAGATGAGAAGGTGTCAATTCCAGGAGAGGAAAAGCTGCTTCTGTAATGAGCCAGCCACTCCCAGTCCCTATTCAAGCCCAGATTAATGGTGTTTCTCCATGTGTCAGTATATAATGCCTGCATCTGTAACTTTCACTCTATGCATCTGAAGAAGTGAGGTTTTTACCCACGAAAGCTTATGCCCAAATAAATCTGTTAGTCTTTAAGGTGCCACCAGACTCCTTGTTGTTTTTGTAGATACAGACTAACACGGCTACCCCCTGATACTTTTCCATCTCTAACATCCATGGTTTTTCAGCCATACAAAACCATCATCTTAACAATTTACTAAGGACATGGATATGAAAGATATCTCCTCATTTTAATATGTGGCAAAACATTAATTTAAAAACATTTAGATAGATTAGATCAGATAAATACATTGATGGTAATAGCCGGAACAGTACTATCTAAACATTCAAAGACAGGATAGTGTAAACAACTTCTGACAGTGTAGAATTATCACAATTTAGAAAGCACAGCCAATTCACACATTTTGATTGAATTCCCACCTGTCGTGTTGGCCAAAGAAACGGGCATCGACTTGCCCATCTTTATCCCTCAGTGCTTTAGCAGGCCAGAATGGAAAGCCTTTGAGTTTAGCCCAGACCAAAGGGTGGGGATTGCTCTAGAGGAAGATGCACAGCACACAGTGAGAAAATATTGTAAGCAATATATTATTTTCCAATTTCTGACACACAGAGTGGTTTTTCATTTTATTCATTATTTAGATTGCAACAAGGCCCACAATGCATAAGGCACTTTCCAAATAAGAAGGAAGATACAATCCCTGTCTGGAAGAGCTTATTACCCAATGATTATTTCCATGAATTAATCAATCACTATTCTGCAAACTGTACATTATTATGCAGCTTTTAGGTTTATGCATAGCCCAACCATTAGAAATTAGCCTTTATAATAATGATAATTATAATTTTAAAAAATCTAAAATGTCAACCGAATACAATATGTACTTACAAGAAACCACAGTAAACCCATCAAAATATTGTAAGCAGCAGTTCTTTGAAAAAGCACCAGCACTTCTACATATTCAAATTGGATGTTCTGATAGCTTTCTTTTTCCCTTTCCCTGTCCTAAATGTTTGTTGCACTCTGTCTAAGTATGAGCCTGGTCTTGCAAGCTCTCATTTCCCCTGAAGCCAGGAGACTTCTGCATGCAGACGGCTTGAAGGGTCAGGCTCTTGGATTATCGGTTTCTGCTTGAGAAGTTGTGTCTTAATATATGTCTGTTATAGGTTATGCATACCTGGTATGATATTTAAAATGTCATCATCAGAAGATGTGCAAGCTACATTTTCAAGCCCAGAAATGCACATTCACATATTAAAAATCCTACCCTGCTTCCAAGTGTCACATGTAAGCACAGATGACCTAAGAATAAGGATATTTTCTTTGGGGGCCCGGGAAATAAGCAGGAGACAAGTAAATTTTAAAACGCTTCCATCATCCAGTACTAGATGTCAACACCATCTGTAATCATCAGACTGTACATATCCTTTGTAACAGTGCACAGTACAACAGTCAAACACTCTGATAACATTAAGATATGTTTAGCAAAATCCCTAACTTCCGTGTTTGTTCCCCAGAACCGAGAAATCCATTTGGACCCACTATGAAGACCATGGATGTGCAAAAGAGCACACTAAGTAACTCAACTTTTGACTTTTCATATCCATTGCAGCCACAATAAGCAGCTTTTTAAACTTTTTCCCTTGGTCCAGATCCATAACCACTCACTGATTTAAAATGAGGGGCACAAGAAACAATATATTCATACACACTTAATGGTAACTTTTTTGCTTAAGAAAAGTGTTAAACTACAAAAATCTTTGACTTACACAAGGCTCACAAAACCAGTTCTCTCGTTTTTGGCAAGCAGCTAAATAACATTCTGGACACACTTCGATTTCATTCATCTGCAACAAGAAAGTGAACAGCTACTGCAGAGTTCAAAACAATCTAAGCTGTGATTAAAACATTATTATTCTATTCTGTCTAGGATCCTGCTATCACTAGGAGGAAAATGTGCAGCCACAGATCACTTTGTAGATAATTATACTTTTTGCCAAGTCATTACAACATGGTTTTGAGAAGCATTTGCTCTTCCCCATATTTGGTTGTTGGGAACATCAGACAGAACATTTTACATGTGAAAGATACACTGAAGGATTCTGATGAGGTATTATTCAGGACAGATGAATCAGCATGATTAAGCTGCATATACTTCTTTTTTAAACTAAAATGATGAAAAATTTACCATTGTTAAAGTAAAATGTAATACTTCTCTACCCATCATAGGTGTATCCTATTGTTGGTAAAATAAATGATCACATAATAGATCACAATTTAGATTATATTTTATAACTGTTGTGTCTCAGTGACAAAAATAAAATCTTAGTTTGAGAAGGAGAGAAGACACTTCATTCATAATCACATATAAAATACTTTATTCCTCATGTAAAAGGTTTTTTTAAATAAACAAATGGAGAATTACAAGAAGATCAGCCACCACGCTTTTAATTTGTATTATTCAGAATCACCAAATTTTCAGAACTTCTTTATAAGAATTGGGGGCACTTATGGGATGACCCAGAGGTGTAGAAATCGGTGAGTTTCGATACAAAGGGTCAGATCATTAGACAATTTGCAACTGCTATGGGTCAAATAAATTACGTTTACAAAAGTCAGTTTTAACTTTCTAGTGCCAAATGCTCAGGCCCAGACTTTCAGAACTGCCACTGCATTAATGCAATTGCAAATGACCATTTACACATCTGACTAGCAAGTTTAAGACTAGCAAATTTAATCCAGCAAGTTTAAGACTATCATACTTAAAGACTGAAACTATGATTAAATAAAACATTTTATACTTCACACATGAATCTATAAAAATGTCTTTTACATTTTAATTGATACAGCCAGAAAAATTAAATTAACTGGGGAACACGTACCTCATGTTCACAGATTTTGATTATGACTTTTGCTGTTTGTGTCAATTTGTGATTTCCTAAGGGAACGACAAGGAAAGAGGATCAACTAAAATGATTGTTGTCCTAAAATTAGATTAAAATTTACATTTTCTTTCTAAAAAAGTTCAATATTCAGGTAAATGAGATCCATTTGAAAGGAAAAACATCTAAAAAAGCATTTTAAAGTCTGTATAAATGTAGTGCTTGTGAAAGCAATAAACTATCATTTCCTCTTTAATCCCATGCATAACATGGCAATAGCTATGTGAAAGATTTTCTCTTAATACCCCTTCCCAGTCAGTTTGCATTGGGACGATTCTGAGGGGTATCACACAGAGTCAAGTTTCAGTCTGGAATTCTCTCTTGTCTGTTCCTGCATTTGCATGGAGGTTGTTAAATAGCAGTGCAACTGTATTGTTGAGGCGCTTCTTTTAACAGATACATGAAATATAGTTTCCTCAAATAAAGCTTTTACAAAGCACTCCCCATTCTGCATGCCACTGAAGACCACACATTTTAAAGTTAGGACCGTTGGTGAGATGAACACAGGCAGCTTTGTGCCTGTGACAGTTCTCCAAACATACTCTATTTCTTTAGGCACTAGAGTAATTAATAGGTAGATATTATCAGCATTCACCAACTATGAATCTAGAAACTGCTCTACTATTACAGTTCTTTTCACAATTTTAATTTCCTGGAAGCAAGCACACACTTACCCCCATTGTAAATAATGCAATTGTGCAAAATCCATTTGGCATCAGCCAAAAATGCTTCAGTGCAACCATACATTTTCTTTTTAACATTCTGCAAAGAAGAACATCAGAAATATATGAGGAAGCAGAGATCATTTTCCAATGTAAAGGACATCCCCCTTTTTAAACTATTTTTCCTATCAACCACCCAATTAATAAATGTTAGTGCACACAATTAATCATATGGTTGTTATATATGCAAGAACTGTTTTCAGAATCAGAATATACCCCATGTAATTTTTTACTACTCCAAAAGTACATTCACTATCAAAATGTACTTCACATAATTAAAAAAATGTATAGGAGGCATTCAATAATTCTTTCAAATTTTTAAAAAATGGGTAATTCCCTGGTATGGCGTGTATATGGTATACATCTGTATGCAGAAAATTCAGTCTCCAGTTTCCTCTACTCCCCCATTTTCACTTTACATTACTGCAATTACTGGGTTAATGGGTCAAGAGAGTTTTAAAAGATAGGGGCCATGTTATAGCATACCTAATACAATACAATGGTTTGGATTCCCTGGTCTACGCATGGTACAAAGTGAAATTAAAGCAGACAGAGATGTGTGCTGGAGAATTCACCATGTATAGGGGGAAATGTCTGCCAAAAGAAAATAGTTGGAGGTAGATCTACCACCCTCTGAGCCAGAAAACCACTACCTCACTCCATTCTACTACCAACAAGAAGGGAGGGAGTGTGTCATGGCAAATAAAGGGCATGGTGGAGCGGACTCTGCCATGTTCAATTCTACACTGGTGTAAAAACCTTGAGGAATCTCACCTCTGTGGCATAAATTAAAGCTGAACTTCTGAAACTTTAACTTATGATGGAGCCAACTGACTGAGAATCAGGGGGTCATGACTGATTCCTTGGCAGCCTTCTTTCTCCTCTGGGAACAAGCTGAGCTCAGGTACAGTAAAGACTATTTGCAGATTTACCCATAAAAGTGAGTCCAGGACTCAGTAAGAGCAGGAGGATTAATTAAACATTAAAATGGTATTACACTGATTTTAGAAACAGGTATTATTAACGCAAATCAGTACCAAAATACTTATAAACAGTATAAAAAACTAAAACACTCCCAACTAAAGTAACTGAATTTTAAAATAAAGCTTCTACCCCTTGCTGCAAACCAACCTTTTCTAATGTACAAAGGTCCATTGGATGAAAGATATATTCTGCATAATCTGGGTGTTGATCCAGTGAAACTGGCTTTTGAAATGGCTCTGTCTGTTAAAAAGGAAAAAAACCAAGCAAACCACACATTACCAATACCAAACAGCTTCACCAGCCCAACATCTGCAATTCCTGTTCTAAACCTACTTACAACTGGGAGGTCTGAGCAAAAGTCCTTCTTTGGAACTACTGATAATACAATTAATGAAGAAGAAAAAGGCTACAACAGAACAGAATGGGCTGAAAGGGTTCATTTCATGGTATGTTCAGCCTCTGGTAGCCACAGGCCTGGATTTAAATCATTTTTTAGAAACAGCTATAAGAGCATAAGGCCTCCAATTTATGCTTTTCTAAAAACAATTAGGAAGTATCTGACATTATATTTTTCCATCAGGCTTTTTTTGGATAGACTGATGTTATGTATAGTACAAACCACTTAATGGGGGAAGAAACAAATTTAACCCAATATAAAGATTGTTGCACAACTATGACAGTAATTCTGCTCAACTGAGATACCTGAAGGATTTCTGGTCTTTCTGACACTCACACTCTGACAGTGCTTCATTTCTCCTCAAAATACCTTTATCAAAGATGGCTTAGCAAAGCAGAACTGTTTTAATTCTCCCTTATTAAATGCTGTTTACAGCTAGCCCACTTCAACCTCACAGTCCTACAAAATCCCTCAGAAACTTGCTGGCTCTGTATGTCTCCATCTGCCAAATTTTATCCTAGTTTGCAGGGAAGAGGGAGAAATTCAGACAGATTTGCGTTACCTTGAATTATTTCATGAACCAACTGGTTTCCTGTGACTGAATTACAGGAACAGGGAACCAATAGGAGAATTTTGTCAGGTACAAAATAACATTTTATTTTAAAGTGAATTCTGTTTAATAAGGGCAAAAATCTCTAGATTGGATCATCCTGATTAGGATATATATATAGAGGTAGAGGTGTGTGGTGGGGGAAGAAAGAAAGAAAGAAAGAAAGAAAGAAAGAATTTTGTTGTAAAAAAAGGCACATAGTACCATATTTTTCTGGAATATATGGACTATAATATTCCAGAGATAATCAGCTTCAATTTAAAAATACTATGATTGACAGGTTTTAATCACAAGCCTGAAGGAGGAAATACCCCAAATATATTCATTAAGCAACATCTTTCTAACTGCATTTTCACATAGATAATAATTCTTGGCATACTCTTTTGTAAACAAACAATGCAACTTTGCTTCTGAAAAGCAGCAGTTAGAATTTCTAATAGCTCATTATAATAGCACAAGATTTACAACACCAGAGTTAGAAGATTTTCAAAGGACAAAACTCAACAATACTCAAGATGCTGGTCTTCCTAGAAACTGCTGTTACTATTTTGCTTAAGTATTTATATAAAAGAGATCAGAATTGGTAAAAGCCAATGACTCAAACTCTTGTTTTCATAACATAACTTCTTACTGTAATACTGTGGACCCAGAGTCATTTTCTGAGTTTCTGTCTCTATAGTATCATCTGTGTAGGAATGGGAATGGAAGGCAGTTTATTAACAAAGGATTTGAAACAATCCTTCACAAATCATCTAGAAGATCCTAGTCAGATTTACTTCTTTATCACTAGTCCTTGAAGTCCACACAGGCTTACAGAGGGAGAGTGGGATGAAGGTGACAACTGAATCCTCCTAAAAGTTCCAGACCTACAGCAATGGAGGGACAAAACTAAGACAGACGCCGAGACAGACTCCTGCATATCAGAGCCATCTTAATCAGCCTTCTGAGGATTCCATCAACAGGTGGTGTACTGCTGGCACAGAACAGAAGAAATGGCTGGGAAAATGGGAGCATGGCTGGACCACACTTGCAATTTGGTAATCTCTGGCTGTTAGAGTAGCTCCTTGGAGCCAAAGGCAGCCAAGCACAATTCTAAAGCTGCTCTGACTTCTGTCAGTTTCTGAATAATCCCCTGGCCAGACCCCAGGATCAGGCAAAGATTAAGCATGACATGGAGTCACCTTCTGCTCCATAACCCCCCCCCCCCCCCCCATCTCAGCTTCCTCTGTAAATTTACAGGAGCAAGCTAAACTGATAAAAGTTTTAAACTAATATACGTCTGTCCACACAGGGATCCACACTGGTTTAACTAAACAAGTGCAAGATTGTGTAGAAACATGCCTCTGTAGAGACTACTCTAGACCCTAAATTTATCTTGCACATATAAAGAAAAGTTGCGAATTAAACCAATACAAAGCAGGTATAAACCAACGTACCACCACCCTTTTAATTAAATCAATGCAACTTTGTGGTTAGGCCACGTCTCTAGCTACAGTTGTAGCCATCTAGCAGCAATGCTGCTAGTGAATAGATAGAAAGGATTCCTTCCCTCTAGCCCTGGAGAAACATTCAAGCGCACAATTTTGCTGCTAAAAAAAGAAGCAGCAAGCTTTGACTGTGTAGAAATTCGTGGCTTAGGACCTCAACACACCAAGGAAAATTTCTCATTGACCTTTGTTGAGTGGGGAAGTGTTGACTTTTATTTTCTATTTATTATTCATTATATCTACTCTAAATATTGTTAAACTGCTAGCTTAATTCTTCCTTAAATTTATTCCTCAATTAATCCCTGAATCTCATACAGCAACAGTAAAACTTTAGCCTGCTGAACTTGACTGGGACTCATGAGATCTAGGTTCTGCACCCATTTCTATCACAGGTTTCCTGGGTGATATGGGAACAGTCACCTAAACATTCTGAGCCTCAGTTTCTCCATCTATAAAATGATCTATAAAATTGGGCCTACCCCTTACACACAGTGTGAGGTTTTTGATCATTCAGACTCTACTGTGAATATCAAAGACTACAAATAAAATAATTAAGCAGAAGAACAGCGTTATCATCCAAACCTGTGCTAACACTGATGCGGTCTACACTGATACCAGGAAACCTTTCATTTTACATGCATACCAACAGATTACGCAGCACCATAATAAATTACATTGCTGTTTGCCATCAACAACTACAGATATATGTGGGCAACTAACTAGCTCGAGATCAAATATACAATAAGCTATGCCATGACCAAGATCAACAAAAGGAAACAAACTATATAGCATTAAATTATACATGCGAGTCTAATGTAAAAAATATTTTCCTTACCCCTGGCTGTTTCATTTTCTGTAGTGCAAACTTGAGCAAGTATGATAGCTGTTCAATGGTGAGCATTGTCATAGCTTTACTCTGCGTTTCTATGCATTCTGCTACAGTAATTTTCTACAAATTAAAATTACAAATATTTAATCAGAAAACATTTCTTGACTGTTTTTCATGATTATTTTACATTAAAATGTCCCTTCATTATTCAAGTGGGTGGTAATAGCTATCCTATGAAAATACAACAGTGCTGATAGCGTAACACAACAAATATAACTTATTCCTCAGATATTTCTTTTACTCAGTATATAATATGAATATATTATAAAACTTTTTAAAAAGTCAAGAAAATTATATCCATTTTCTACTACATTATTATTATTATTATTATTATTAAAGTGAATATGGAGTACTTCAATTCCCAAATTTGACTATGGAATTATGATATGAATAATTGAGAAAATTATCTAGGCCTAATCCAATAAATACTCAAATCGGTATGTGGGATTTACGAATCTTGAAATAATGAGACAATGTGCAGTTCTGTTCCCAAGAATCACTGAAAATGTATGGGTAAATATTTACTTATTCCTCTCAAGAAATAATATTAATACCCACTGCTCTGTAGGCCCTACAGAGCAATTTTTTACGCATTCCCGTAGAGCTGATCTGCTTACTAACAGAAGGAGCACAAGTTAAATTAGCCAAACATTGCAGAATTAGAGGTTCTTGACAAAGTGATCATTCTTTGCAATATAGCGTTCTCTCCAGATGGGAAAACAAAGGAAGTTGAAGATTCAGGGTTAGAAAACAAATGTTATCTAGATACCCAAGACAACAGAAGGGTCTCTGTACTACCCCTTCTACTACCTTTTCCAAGGTGCAGTCACAATAACAAAAGTCCAAACAGAGTAAAAGGAAAACTAATTCTGGTTCTGTGACAATTTTCCTCGAATCTCAAGAACAAGAGACACATACACAGGTCCTTATATCAAACTAACCTCACATTCTGGGCAAAACCAATCACCCTCTGGTTCCGCTGTCAGTTTCAGACACTTAGCATGATAAACCCGAGGACAGAGTTCACAGCAGAGGACTTGGCCTTCCCGATGACAAACCCAGCAATAGAAATCATTCCGTCCATCCTGTGGTACAACATCAACAGGGTCTGTGGTGAGTGGCTGCTTCATATAGTAAAACGGACCATGTCTTAGTTCTGACTGAAATGTAGGCAAGAAAGACAGGTTTGGTTTCAAAACAAATCTGTATTTTCAAATAAGTAATAAAAAAATAACAATATTCATAATAAAAAACAAACAGCAGTTTACAGAGCTCATTTAGCATTTGTGCAGGTACATTATCTCATTAAATGCAGAATGGATATATGTAAATAGGTTTACTCTGTACTGATATGCACACTAGTGACTCACACTGAATACAAATTGGGGAGATAGGGGGAAACAAGGATACAGTGTGTAGGAGACATAATCCAGTAACAAGACTTGTAGATACCCTCATATTCAATACAGAGATGTGCCCTGTAAAGGTGATAGGTTCCCCAATAGGGAGCAGTGCAAGCTAAGACTTGCAATCTCCACAGCTTTGCCTACAGTAGGAATTCGCACTGTTGCTGAGAACTGTTTGCACAAAACTCCCCTTAACTATAAATGAAAGGCCAGGGCAAAATTATCATCAACAGCATTTCAAAAAGCATGCCTGGTAGAGCCAAACTGACCCCAGGCTCCCTAAATGTACTAGTCCTTTGTTGAAGAGCTGCTAACACTCCCTGGAAAATTGAAAAGAATATTCCATTAGGAATTATCCCACTGATGGCACTTAATTTTCTATTCTTTTCCACCTTCATTAATTATTAGGAATAATTTGAAAAAAGTTATCCTAATTTTAGACAGAGTTTATTTACTATTATTCCTCATTTAACGTCAAACCATAATATTGTGGCATCATAACTGGTTGCTCTGGACATGACTAATATCACGAAGTCCATCAGTCTCATCAACTCAGATTGTGATCTTGTTAGATTTCTAAAGCTACATAGCTGAATAGAGGACAAAGTAGGTGGTGCAGGAAGCAATACTCTTCCCTCTATGTCATTCCAGCTGAAGCTGCTTTTTTTCCAGATCACTTTTAGCCTCTAAATATCCCACAGCACTTTTGGCAACAGTAGGGGTTTTAACAATACTATCCTAGTCAAGTTCCAGTTTGGCTGATATTATGTTCACCTGAGATTTCAATTACATCTGGTAGTACTCATCTCAGTGATATGCAGCACTGCTCTGCACTGCTAAACAGGTACTGTGTGTTTCCACTATAGAGATGGATGAAGTGGATCCCCCTGCTCGCATGCTTTTATTTATAGTAATATAACATTAAAGGTTATGCATATGTAATACATATACTAGTAAAGACTTCTGAAATCATGTGGGATTAGAGATACTGTATAAGGCCTTATATATACTAGGAATTGGCTATCAGTTGTTGAAATTGTAACAAACTACAAATGTAACTGTGAGAGTGAAAACCCCAAGTGCAAAAAGGAAAGCTGTAATTTGCACTGCTAAAACATACCCAGTACTTGAGCAAGGATGCATGGCTGCAAATTACAGTTTTTCTAGTGTACACTTGGGGTTTTCACCCATCCAGCTACTCTGAGTACAGACCAGCAGCAGTTGAAATCAGTGCAAATTCCCAACATAATTTCAAATATCTTATGACTTCACTTGGGGAATAAGCAGCAGATAAATTTCCTAAGCAAAGACACTGTTTTCATAAAAACTTCCTTAGAAATCCACACCGGAGGAAGACATAAGAAAATGGTCATAACTGTTTCTAAATAAAAGAGTTTCAGTTTCCTAGAAGTCATGGGCAACTAAATGTTCGCATGATGGTGCTGGTGTCTTTTAAACATTCATCACCTCACTTCCTTTGAGCCAGGCTGAGCAGCTGAGCTGACCAGCGAGATACATTCATGGGGCTCAAAAAAAGGGCCTGAAGGACTGAAAGTGACAGATTCATTTGCCTAAAAAAGGACATCCTCACACTTGGTTTCTGACCATAGCAAAATGTTCTGATACTACTTTGTTCAATGCTGAATTTTAATGTAAAACTTTGTTTTCTCTATGAGTTGCAGCAGCAGCTCCCCATGCTCTCCCAGCTAGTCAAGTCAGGCTCGAGTAGATAGTCTCTTGGTTTTAAAAAGGGCTTATTGCCTGAAGTCTGTATTTATATTAAGTTAACATGAGATGACTAATAAAATAGCAAACTAAAGAAAACTACAGTAATATTTACAAATGGATTTGGAGAAATCAATATGATGCTTTACCCACTTGTGTGAAAAAGAGTTACTGCTAGTTAGGAAAATGAGCTGCAGCCAAGAAGGCTTATGTGATAACTGTCTAGTTAAGAATTCTAATTTTTCAACATGTTTTATACATATTCTCTGACTCCATAACTCTTTGGTTACAGATTCATAGATCTCACGGCCAGAAGGGACCACTAGGATCATTTAGTGTGACCTCCTGCGTAACACAGGCCACAACACTTTCCTAGCATGTATCTTTTAGAAAAACAGAATATTCCATAGATTTTATTCTAACACACATTGGCATCACGCTGAAAAGGACCACTTAAAATTCAACACACTCTCAGCTTTCATTGTACATTTCTTTGTACATACCAAAAATGGTATAAAACAAATTTCTACACCAGTCTTCAGATTACCTTTAAGGGTTAATAGGACAGGCGGTCAATTTACATGGTAAACAGTCCACTTTCAGAGTGGCTCAGCAATAAGGCCAACAGATTCACTACAAACCCCCAGTTTTGTCTTATCAAAAACACGAAAGAAATCAAGAATGCCCATTAATTTCAGGATGGCTTTTGGACTCAACTGCTTTAGAAAACAAATTCTCATTAGTTGCTTGCAGATAATGCGAAGTGATTCTTTGGCATGAGAAAGTAAAAATTAAAAAATAAAGCATTTAATATTTAAAATGGAATTTAGGGCTGTCAAATGACTAAAAAAATTAACCATGATCAATCGCAAGATTTTAAAAAATTGCCCTAATTGCAATTTTAAATCACACTGTTAAACAACAACAGAATACTATTTATTTAAATATTTTTGTGTTTTCTCTATATTTTCAAATATATTGATTTCAGTTACAACGCAGAATACAAAGTGTACAGTACTGATGACGGGTTCTGCTCGATAATTATTCAAATCAGTGTGGGTCACTGCACATTCATTTTCATCATCTGAGTCAGATGCCACAAACAAAAGGTTTATATTCTTTTTTTGGTGGTTCATGTTCTGTAGTTTCCACATTGGAGTTGCTCTTTTAAGACTTCTGACAGTATGTTCCACACCTCAGACCTCTCAGATTTTGGAAGGCACTTGAGAGTCTTAAACCTTGGGTTGAGTGCTGTAGCTATCTTTAGAAGTCTCATATTGGTACCTTCTTTGTGTTTTGTCAAATCTGCGGTGAAAGTGTTCTTAAATCAAACAACATATGTTGGGTCATCATCCAAGATTGCCCTAACACAAATAAGCGTCATCTGCATGGAAGCATGTCCCCTGGAATGGTGGTAGAAGCATGAAGGGGCATACAAATGTTTGGCATATCTGGCACATAAATATCTTACAACGCTAGCTACAACAGTGCCACGAGAATGCCTGTTTTCACTTTCAGGTGACACTGTAAATAAGAAGCAGGCAACATTATCTCCCACACATGTAAACAAACTTGTTTGTCTTAGCGATTGGCTGAACAATAAGTAGGATTGAGTGGACTTGTAGGCTCTGAAGTTTTACATTGTTTTGTTTTTGAATGCAGTTATGTAAAAAATAAAGTTACATTTTTAAGTTACATTTTCACAAGAGATTGCACTATAATACTAGTATGACGTGAATTGAAAAATCCTATTTCTTTTATCTTTTTTACAGTCCAAATATTTGTAATAAAAAATAGTATTCTGTGTTGTAAATGAAATCAATATATTTGAAAATGTAGAAAAACATCCAAAAATATTTATAATAAATTTAAATGGCTATTCTCTTATTTTTTAACAATGTGATTAAAACTGTGATCACGATTAATTTTTTAAATCTAGTTAATTTGCTTTCCGTTAATCGCTTGACTTAACTGCGATTAATTGACAGCCTTAATGGAACTTTAATAAGGAGATAGTGCACAGAAGCCCAGTTTTTCAGAGGGTGCTCAAACCAGCTTCTGAATTTGTTCCAGCAGGTCAGGTAAACTCTGAACAGTATTATATGGTGCACCTGTAATTTCACCTGGACACAGAAAATAAAAATACCCACAAGGAGTGTGACCCTTTGATTCATCTGGTTTGATTTAGGCAATGGCCACTATCCAGTGATTCAGGGGAAAAATTCACCACCAGGTGCTTATAAAGCACATAGATACTTGTTAATGCTTGTAACAGGGGTAAGGGGGAGGGGAAATCCTTCTCCGACCTGAGTTTTGATTTTCCTGATACTATTTCCATATTAATGATGACAAATACTGTTATGAATAAATTTTGTCCTTTTAAAAGATCTAGCTAAATTAATTAATATAATTTAGAATATATTCCTCAATAACTTCTTTTGCTCAGAAGTTCAGATGTTGGCAATATGCTAAGAAAAGTAGCATTTCATTTGATTTAGTTTAAATTTCCTATGTTTTGGCTTCACAGAGTGCCCCTTGTTTTCACAGGTATTAGGGAAGACAAAGGCCTATTAAGCTATCTTGTCCATTCACCACAATCAGCTAATGGAGATCTGCAGTACAATATGAAACTGAGTAAAGAGGAGAACGCTCCAGATTCATTCTCATTACATCCTTAATTATTTCATGTGCTACTATCACATTAAGACAATGAGTTCCATTACCTGCTCTTTATTGTTACTGTTCAATAGGCCAGGTTTCTTTTTCTTTTTAATAGGGCTTGTAGATGCATCTTGGGGGGAGTGGCCATTGGAAGAGTGTGGAGGGCTGGGAAACTTCCTCTTTTGTGCTGTGCGTTCGGCAGAGCCAGGATCTATAACAAATACGATAACACAATTAAAGAGTCCATAATATACTTCCTGAAATGTCTGCTGAAAATGCATCCAATCAAGGCCTACATAGCTCTGCAGTCTGCATTTCTTTACTGTTTCACTGAATAGAGCACTATTTCTCAATCTCTTTTCAACCAGTAGTTGATAAAACTGGTAGCTGGGACATAGCTATGCAATGCCCATACATGCTGTTAGAAAGCTCTCAGCTTACACTCAGGTTTAAATTTAAAATAAACTTTTCTTGTTTTCATGAGTAATTCTGAAGCATACAGGATACAGTGATGAAGCTTAGCAGTGGACAGTTCTTTACTAGGGTTATACCTTAAATTTAAGAAGCAAAGATACAACAATATTTGTAATTCTTGATGGCAATATGTCAAGTAACACAGTGGGAACCAGAGGCTACAAAGCTGAAGGAGGGGAATATAGGAGCCACAAATTAATATGAGGTAAATGAGCAATCCAGATTTTCTTCCCTTTATTTCAATAAACCTTTGACATTTTTGATCTAGGAAAATTTCACTTGTCTCTCTCTTTGGTCCCCAAGATATATTATAAATATGCCCCCAAAATAGTAATATTTGTACTTTTACAGCACGTCATTTCAAGATTTCAAAACTTTTTCAAACATGATTTTTTAACAACACAAGATCCTTGTTGATCCCTGTATCCTGTGAAAACCAAGCAAAAATGTGAAGGGATTGGGAAGAGAGATTCAGCCTCAAAAAACAGCTTGACCAGCTTGCTTCAATGAACACCCATCAAGTCAGCCTTCTTTCTCCCATAAAAAAAACAAACTAACCAACCACCAACAAATGAAGCCTCCAACCAGGATTTTAAGCATTATCTGTTCCCCACTGAAAAATTAGGTAATAGGTTTGAGATCTTCAAAGGACCTATTATAAATTTTGCATTTAACAACATTTTTATTCTTGGACTCAATTTTTGTGTTTGATTAAGATCTTTAAGAGGAATTTTTTATGGTCAAGAAAAGGTTAACCTCTATTTAAACTTCTCTTGTGAGAAAGGACTGACAGTGAGTCAAAAGATACAGGAGGAAACACAATATTTGAGTGTTTTTGATTTTTTTTTCTTGTTACCAAATTGAATTGATTTCTAATGAACATGGAAAGTTTGGCTGGATTACAAAGAATTTACTGCCATATTTTAGAAGGCCCAATTAAATAATCACCTGTAGTAGACAATAAGCTCTCACTGAATAAGTCTTGACAAACCAAAGGTGAATGCTAATTATTTAATAGGCTTAATTTAACACCTGCTTAAATTTTCCTTAAACTTTTTAAATGAACAAACAAAGCAGTAAAAGTCTGAAACAAAACAGATTAAAAAAAAAAGATCGGGGGACTTTTCCCATGGGTCTCTTCAGTCACTTCTCCCCTTCAAACAAATGCCTGACAAACTGAGGCTGGTCTACACTTAAAAATTAGATGGACCTAACTATGTAGCTCAGGGCTGTGAAAAACCTTGTGTCCTGATTACTGTGGTTAGGTTGACCTAACCCAGGGGTTCTCAAACTGGGGGTCGGGACCCCTCGGGGGTCATGAGGTTATTACATGGGGGGGGAGGGGTCGCAAGCTGTCAGCCTCCATCCCAAGCCCTGCTTTGCCTCCAGCATTAATAATGGTGTTAAGTATATAAAAAAGTGTTTTTAATTTGTAAGGGGGGGGGTTGCACTCAGAGATTTGCTATGTGAAAGGGGTCACCAGTAAAAAGGTTTAAGAACCACTGACCTAACCCCTGGTGTAGATGCGAGAAGGTCGAAGGAAGAATTCTTCCATTGACCTAGGTACCACCTCTCAGAGAGGTAGATTAACTGCAACAACAGAAAAACTTAGGAAGGGTCTACATTATGCACCACAACTGTGCCTCCTTAGAGGCTGTAGTGTAGACATGGCCTAACCATGCTGATTTACAAAACATCCCAAAAGATATAGCACTCTTAACTAAGCTGTATTGTGAGACCTGTTTAGATCCAGAGAGCAGCAACAGAGTTACACAGATTCATATTAAATTGCACATCACTTCAGAGTTCATACTGAAGTGGCAGGACAAAATGAATTCTTTACTGTTCATCAGCAAGTCCATCCATCCTCTTCCTGCATCACATATGCACACACACACACATACCCTCCCCTTAACATCCACCATAGTAGGACCTGGTCTATTCTTAAAAAGTTTTGCTATATTTAAAAAATATTTTTGCCAGGATAAGCCTGATCTCCATTATGAAGATTTGCCAGTATAGCTAGTGTAAACGAGGGTATGTGTTGCAGCCACTATCCTCCCAGGGGAAGGTAAGATCTCCTTCCTAGCTCATCAATATCTACCTTTACATTTCTAAAGATGTAACCTGTTGAGACACAAGGTACTCTTTCTCCCACAACCTGAGGCAGAATGGACTAGTTCCACAGCACTATCTTCTCGTAACATCTTGTCCAGGACAGTCTTTTTATTCTGTGCTAGTAGAATGCCTAGCACAATGGGGTCTTGGAGCATGGAGGGGGCTCCTATGCACTATGGCAATACAATAATAATAATATGCTGGGTTTCACTGCACTAGTGTAGTTGCACTGCTCTGGTGCAGCATGTATACACTAGGGGATTTTCACTGATGAACTTACAGCAGTGTAAAAAAGCCTCCTGGAGACATTAAGGCCTAAGTTTGATACTGGGAATTAAATCTTGGTCTGCCACAACAGTGCAGATCACTGTCAAAAGACTAACGTATGTTTGCGCATTTAATTTTCTAAATGTCATTGACAGAGATGGTGTGTTTTATACAGCCATCAGCAATCAGACTAGATAGAAAAAGTAGAATGGTGTCCAACCAGCTACAAAAGTCATCTGCCCAGAAAGTTACAGACTGTTGCTCATGTAACCGAACATTCTTGGCCACTAGCCCAGTCAAAAATACGTGCAGAATCTTCACACAGCTGCTGGTCTCAGGAAACCAACAGCTTGAGAAAATAAATACTCAGAGGCTGAAGCAATTAAGTTTGCTCCTTGTGCAAGTTCAGGAAATGCTCAAGAAAGGACTGTACTGCCAGTAGAAAGTAAGTCTATGATATTGGGATGTATTTGGAGAATGCAGGCAAATCACAGGCTTGGAGAAGAATATAAACAATTATGGAAAAGAGAAACTTTCAGCTAAGAAGGTACTTGTGCTAGCCCAAACATATTTATGAAAACACCAACAGAATCTACCCCAATTAGCAATGAACTCTTCTCAGCTGCGGTCAATCATACAACAGTAATTATGATAGGCTGATCGACTGAGAACGAAGAGGATGGTGGCAGTTAATTGTTGGAACTTCCAGTAAAATATTTTAAATATGTCTTCTAATGTTAGAGGCAGTACAACAGAAAGTGATTATCTGGAATTTTCTAGACAAGGCAGTTATTTCTCAGGACAGATACAGTGCTGTATGGCATCTCCCAGGAGGCCCACAAGCACTGCAGCACATCTCTAGCCAGTGATTATCAATCAACAATATGATGAAATAAAGTAACAATTTAAAATAAAACCACTGCACACAAAAACAAGAAAATCAGATGAAGGAAGGTTCAACCAAGAAAAGGCACTTTCAGAGGACTATTCATCTGAGGCCCTATCTACATGAGACAGTTGCACTGGTTTAATTAAAGATATTATTTTAAACTAGTGCAAAAGGCTGTGAGATCACTTCTGATTTAAGAGTGGTTTATTTGGGTTTAGTTTAAATACATTCCTAGTCCATTTAAACAAAAAACTAAATAAAACTGGTTTAAATTGACTAAGAATAGGGTTAAGCTAACTCTTAATCAGCTACTTTAATCAGCAAAATAAGAATGACCACACAAGGATTTGCATTGGTTTAACTAAACTGTTTTAAAAATCAATTTAATTTAAACCAGTGCAACTTTCTTGTGTAGACAACACCTGAGAATATTCTTTAGTGAATACTGAGAAGTGTCTTGCAGCATAGGCGCTGACTCCGTGGGTGTTCCGGGGCTGGAGCACCCACCGGCAGCCCCCCTATCAGCTCCCCCCCATCCCCTCCAGTGCCTCCCGGCGGGCTTCACAGATCATCACTTTCCATTCTGCCTCCCCCCCTCCTGCCCACCGTGAACAGCTGTTTCGCGGTGTGCAGGAGACTGGGGGGGAGGAGCGAGAAGGCAGGGCACTTGGGGGGAGCGGGTGGGAAGAGGCGAGGTGAGGGTGGGTGGGGTCTTGGGGGCGGGCCCTGGGGCAGAGCCACGAGCTGAGCATCCCCCGGTACTTTGGAAAGTCGGCGCCTCTGCCCTATAGAAACATTAATGATATCTCACAACCATCACATAAGGTATGTAAGCGCTGCATTGTAATTTTCATCTGACAATGAAAAAATGGAGGCAAGGAGGGACTCTAAGCAGTAAACACGCTCCCACCACATATATATTAATATAATTTCGAGCAACTGATTGCCACTGAAACAAAACTGAGGTCTATGTAGAAACTGTTTATAGGCAGAGCTGATGGTGACACCTATAGTTAAGGTTGCCTGAGACCTACCACAAAAAGTGCTTGTTTTCAGTTGCTTACAATTTTGCCAAACTTTAATAATTTATTCTGAAATTTTACATGCCATGTGCCAACTCCAGCCTGAGTGTTTTTGAATAGTTTCAACAAAACCAATTTCAAGAACAAAATTGTGGGGATACTGAGTTTGGGGAGGGAGGGAAAAGATGGGGAGAAAAACACAGGAGTCAGAGGAAGATGGGTAGAGGGATAAAGTTGGGACAGGCTGAGGGAAACAAGATATAGAAGGGGTCAGGTTTGGGGAAGGCCAAGAGACAGGGGCAGAAGGTTCTGAAACCTCTAGAGCACATTCCTCTCCAGAACCTGGAATGGAATCCAGGATTCTGGAGTCTCTACAGTCCTATGATGTAAAACTCACTGGCCAAATATGTTTCATTCCCTATTGGCCCAGACAGACACTAACAGCTTATTACTGCTACCAGTCAGTCCATTAGTTCAAGTAGCAGAGATCTGTGCTGTGAATCTAAAGGTCTCAACCCAGCTATACATGGGAATCAGTATGGTTCTACATTATAAAAATTCTGCTTTTTCAGTTTGCTGATTTGAAAATTTAGAAGATGGCATTTTAACAAAACATGTGAACAGTATGGTTGCAAAGTCAAACATTCAAACATTCCCAAATGCCAGAATTAAGAATACCTGTGCATATGCATTATGATATAGTCTTTAATTGCATAATCACATACTATTTTTTCCACAGAACCTATGCTTCATTCATTCAGTGCACAGGATACATGGACCATGCTCAGCGAATGACTCAGGAGCGTATTGTGAAGGAAGCTGTAGTCTGTAGAACCCCCTACCTTATTTGTTGATGAATCTGAAAGATTTATATTACATGAGACAAGGTACTGAAGATAGAGAAAGGATGGTCTTAAGTTTGAGGCAATTTAATATGCTGGAGACCAGGATTCTATCACTGCCTCTCCCACAAAGTTCCTGTCATGCTGGGCAAACCACTTGAACCAAACTTTTCATGTGGTTCTCAACCCATTTACCAGTGTGGGCCACATATGCAGCTCTTTATGTGTTATGTGGGCCACATCCACACAATATATATACTACCTGTATGGCCCTGAAGATGTCTCATGGGCCACAGCTGTGTGCTGATTGGGCCGCAAGCAGCCTGCAGGTCGAGAATCACTGACAAAGAGGGTCTATATTACACATGGTTAAAAAATCCCAACTTTTTCCTAGTGGATGCATCACAGAGTTGTACCACTTTAACTTAAGATGTGATTTTGAAATGATTTACTTAAACTAGTGCAAAAGGCTGAATGGACATTCTTAAACCTGTCTTTTTTGGATTTAGCTTAGGCCTTGTCTACACTGAAAAGTTTACCACTTCAACTATGTCAGCATAGTAAAAACAGTAAAATCTCCCTGGCATAGGCACAGTTATAATGGTATAAAAGTGCTTATATCAGTATAGATTATTCTGGTTCAGGGAAGCAAAATAAGCTATATTGTTTTATACAGGTATAATTGTGTCTTTGCTTTTAAAGGCATAGCTTTTTTGACAAAAAATATTATACCCGTACCAGACTTAGCTCTGCCTATAAAACCTGTAAAGGTAGACTGAGCCTTATTGTTTAGGAATATGTTTAAACTAACCTGAAATAAGCAACTCTTAAACTGAAATAAAAGTGTCCACACAGGTTTCACTGGTTTAACTAAACCATTCTAATTGGTGCAAGTGTATATGCAGACATAGTCTCAGTTAATGTCAGTGAGATGGGCAGCAAGCAGATTAGGAAAAGCAAGGACATGTTGATTTGATTACATTTCATGATTTTCTAAACTATCCCTAGAAAAAGACCAAGAGAAAAAAAGAGTTCCAAAGTCTGGAGTTGATTGAACTCCAGACTTTTATTAAACAACTATCCTTTTTTAAAATGGGTCTGGAAGGAAGAATGCCATTTTTATAAATTAAATTAGAACACTGGGATTAAAAAGGAAGAGTGTTATGACCCAGAATTTAACCAACTATCCTAAACTTTCTATACTTGAACGGGGAATCCCAGTCCTTTAAATTCTAGGCATCTCTGTCTTCCCTCTATTTTAAATCAACCACTGATAACATGAAATGTAAGAACAAAAGTGACAATATCCACTCTGATTATAAAACAAAAATGGTTTACCTCTAGAAGGAAGTCAGGAGTAGAAATGCATGTTTGCCCAATAATAATGTATTTTCACACTTCTAAGTAGGATATTACAAAGAATAGAAAGTAAAAAATTAAGAGTTTGAAATTTCCCTCCTCCTACTTTCCCTTCTCCCCCCTCTACAAAAAGTTTGGGAGTACTTATTTAAAAAAGGAAATCAGAGGAAGAGAAGAATAAATAAATAACAAAGCACAATAAAGATAATGGATTCCAAGAAGGCAGACTTTAGCAAACTCAGGGAGTTGGTAGGTAAAATCCCATGGGAAGCAAGTCTAAGGGGAAAAACAGGTCTTCAAAAACACATTATTAAGGGCACAAGAGCAAACTCTCCCACTGTGCAGGAAAGACAGGAAGTATGGCAAGAGACCACCCTGGCTTAACCAGGAGATCTTCAATTATCTGAAACTCAAAAAAGAATCCTACAAAAAGTCGAAACTAGGTCAAATTACAAAGGATGAATATAAATAAACAATCCAAGCATGTAGGGACAAAATTAGAAATGCCAAGGCACAAACGAGATTAAACTAGATAGAGACATAAAGGGTAACATAAAATGTGGAAACGGCAGAAGTGCTAAAAGACTTTTTTGTTTCAGTTGTCACCAAGAAGTTTAGTAGCAATTGGACATCTAACAATGAATGCCACTCAAAATTAGGTAGGATCAGAGGCTAAAATAGAGAATGAAGAAGTTAGAAATTAGATAAATTGGATGTCTTCAAGTCACCAGGGCCTGATGAAATACATCTTAGAATACTCAAGGAGTTGACTGAGGAGCTATCTGAGCCATTAGTGATTATCTTTTAAAAGTCATGTAAAACCCATGAGATTCCACAAGGCAAATATAGTGCTAATTTGTAAAAAGGGGAATAAAGACAACCTGGGGAATTACAGACCAGTCAGCTTAACTTCAGTACCCGGCAAGATAATGGAACAAATAATTAATCAATCAATTTGCGGACACCTAGGAGATAAAAAGGTGATAAGTAACAGTCAGCAACCAAACTAATAGGTTTTCTTGACAGGATAACAAGCCTTTTTTTTTTTTGGAGGGGTGGCGGGGGGGGGCAGTAGATGTGGTATATCTTGACTTTAGTAAGGCTTTTGATACTGTCTTACATGATTTTCTCATAAACAAACTAGGGAAATGCAACCTAGATAGAGCTACTATACGATGGGTGCATAACTGGTTGGAAAAGACTACCCAGAGAGTAGTTATCAGTGAAAAGCAACAGAGGGTCCTGTGGCACCTTTGAGACTAACAGAAGTCTTCTGTTAGTCTCAAAGGTGCCACAGGACCCTCTGTTGCTTTTTACAGATTCAGACTAACACGGCTACCCCTCTGATACTAGTTATCAGTGGTTCACAGTCAAGCTGGAAGGGCATATCAAGTGGGATCCTGCAGGTATCAGTTCTGGGTCCAGTTCTGTTCAATATCTTCATTAATGATTTAGATAATGGCATAGAGAGTACACTTATAAAGTGGATAATACCAAGCTGGGAGGGGTTGCAAGTGCTTTGGAAGATCGGATTAAAATTCGAAGTGATCTGGACAAACTGGAGAAATGGTCTGAAGTAAATAGGATGAAATTCAATAAGGGCAAATGCAAAGTATTCCACTTAGGAAGAAACAAATCAGTTGCACACATATAAAAGGGGAAATGTAAAGTGGCAGAGTAGACAGTGCACTAGCATGGCTCCCAGCGCTGGTAGCTACTCCCCTTGTGGGGGTTGTTTTTTTACAGTGCTGGTGCTGTGCCTACACAGACACATTAAAGCGCTGCCGCGGCAGCGTTTTAACATTGGTAGTGAAGACATACCCTTAGTGACAAGGCCTCTCCATGGGGAATAGCAGGCCCTAGGTATTTTCACTCTTGCTGCTGCATTCTCATATTACATTTTAACACACGGGTGAGAATTTCAACATCTCTTTGTGATTAAGTACTTGGTATCACTGCATGAATAGTACATACACAATGTACTGCTTAGCAACAGTCACAAAATGTATCCTCTGTTCTGGAAATTCTGTTTCATTAGTCACTTCACTTTTACATTCAAAATACTTACAGAAGTTTATTGCTATCTCCCAAATGTGACAACAGCCCCCTAAGACTAAAGCCTTCAACATAAATCTGAGCAAAGAACAAGCTGAACAGGCTAGAATACTTATAATAAACCGGGAATATCTTACTGTTCTACATGAAGAGAGCTGCACTTTTTTTACTTTTATGTACCTAATATATACAATTTTATAATGATCAAGAGGATAATTCAGTTACCTCACAGAAATCATGTATGTCTTAGAGAAAGGATGGTCGAATGTTTAAGGGACTAGCCCAACACTTGGGAGACCTGGGAGACTTCCTTGGGCAAATTACTTAGTACCTGATTTTAAAGGTATTTGGGGACTGCTATGCTTGAGCCTCAATGGGATTTTGCCTCCCAGGTGCCTAAATCCCTTTTAAAATTATATTTAGGCTCCTAAACCAGTTAGGCACTTCAATGCTGAACAAAACTACATCTAAATATCTTTACAAATATTGGCCCAGTCTCTCTGTGTCTGAGTTCCCCACTGGTGTAATGGGAATAACAGCACTGCCCTACACCAGGGTATTGTGAGGATAAATACATTAAAGATTGTGAGGTGCTCAGATACTATGGTGATGGGGATCACAAAGAGAATCTCAGTTAGCGATATACCTCCATTTTATGTACTGAATGAATTTAAGAGTGGACAGTTCTGCCAGACTTTAAGGTGACCAGCAAATAGGTCAAAATTTGGTTTCATGTAATTGTTTGTGTGTGTGAGAGCGTGAGAAAGGTTGTTGAAGGATCAGTTCTCTCTCCCAACTGCTTTTTAAAACAGGAAATTCAGGTTTGGTCACCTGAAAGAATCTCTAGTTGCCAGAGAACCAGTGAAATTAAATCACCAACAAGAGAACGAAAGTAGAGCAACTGAGAGGGAAAGATAGTTAGAATGGGAAGTGGGAATGAAAATGACTAGTTTGGCAAGTTTTAGACTTTTTTTCTAGATACCTGTAAATATATTGCAGACAGTGGTTGTAATGTTATGAATACGTTTTATCACTTTCTCTCATCCCTTCCAAGACCACCGTGGAAACCAGTTGGGATCTCTCAACAGAAATTTCTTCCCTAATACTAGCCTATATTGATTTTCACACATATACACAAAAATAAAAACTACAGGGGAGTAGTAGTTACTGCTACTTCAGAAAAATAATCCATAAATTAGTTATCTGACTAAATAAATCAATTCTTCTAATTCTTAGATCATTTCCATTCTTCTCTGAATTCCATCTAATTTTGGGTGTGCTCTCATCAGTGAAAGATGCTATCTTAAGAATCCTGGACATGGAAGTCCTCTGTCCACAAAACAAACACAGTATAAGGAGCACTAACTCAGGCTCCCCAATGCTTCATCCTAACACTGAGTGAACCCTCTTACAGGTAAAGAGATAGTTCAGGTTGTATGCGCATTTAATCCTCCTCTAAATGCTGAATTGGTAGGAATCAGAAGAGTTCATTTTGCCTTTGTAAAATACAAAGCGTGTTGTGTCATGAGTCTAGTTCCTTGAATTTCACTTGCCATGCTTGTGAATACATAAAGTACCATATAATCCATAATGCAAAATCCTGTGTATTCCTATGCTTTGGTCAAGAAAAACAAAGGAGGCTAGTAGTTAGTTATAAGGGTCTCTTCAATTTAAGCCATGGTTGTCACAGGTCTGGCCTGATGATGGGCAATGGTTTTGATCCTTGAGGAGCCATTCAGCTATTGTAATAAAGCCTCACGCTTAACTAGCACAATCCTTCCTATAAGGAACAGAGCACAAACTTCATTCAGATGGCCCAGCAGTGTAGGGACCTAGATGATGCTAGAGCTTGTGGATTCAAATCCTCACGTGGCTGGGTTCAAAAGGTAATTTCCTTGCCAGATTATAACAACTTTAACGAGAGCCCCTTATATTTTGCAGTGTAAGAAAAAGGGTCAAGATCTCTTAGCATCCTGGACCTTTCTGCTCATTTAAAAACACTTATCTTGATGACATTACATTTCCCCACACTAAATTACTGACAGATTTTAACTCCTTTACTGCTTAAGACTACTTGCAGAGGCTGAGGTCACTGAATAAACAGGACCAAATGTTATAATGAACTGCTCAAAGAAAGACACCTATGTATTTGTTACTCCTAAGGGCACTCTGCGCCAAAAAATTAAAAATTCTGCACATAGTATTTTAAAATTATGCAAATTTTATTTGTCAAATAAATGTGGATGCTCCGGCATGGCATGGGGAGCACAGGCCACTGGCTGCACAGAGGTGGGAAATCGTTGTGCAGCTCCCACCCCAGGACATGGACTCAGCAGTGAGGCTGCATCCAACCGTGACACAGCGCAATGACTGGGCCTGCCCCAGAAACACCCCAGGGCCCTGCCCCTCCCCTCAGGGGAGGCGGGCAGGTGGCGGAGATGAGTGGAGGTGGGGGCGGGGAGCTGCCAGTGGGTGCAGAGCACCCACCAACTTTTCCCTGTGGGTGCTCCAGCCCCGGAGCACCCATGGAGTCAGCGCCTATGGTCCACGGTGCCCAACAACTGAACCAGGTGTGGGCAGGCAGGTTCAGCAAGGCAGGATCCAAATGGGGAGGGAGAGAAGATTGAGAAGGTTGAGAAGGTTCTGTGTGGGGAAATCTGCGTATGGGCGGCTCAGTGGAGGATCCGGGTGCGGGGGGGATCTGGATGCACAGGGGCTTGTTGGGGGGTTCTGGGTACAACAGTAATGGAACTCTGCAGGGGGTACAGGTGAAAGTCGTTGGGGCTCAGTGGAGGGTGGGGGAGAGTCTGGATGTGGGGGGGCTCAGTGGGTGGTCCAGATGCTGGGGAAGTGGGGCTTAGTGGAGTGGAGACCCAGATCCAGCTGGTTGGGGCTCCGTGGGGTGGGGATCTGGGTGCGGGTGGCTTGTTGGGGTGGTGCAGGAGGTGTGGGATTCTGAGTGCAAGGAGGCGTGAGGCTCAGTGGGAGGGTCTGCCTATGAGGGGGTCTGGATGCATGGGAGTTGGGTGGAGGGGGAGCAGCTCCTTATACAGGGATCCCTCCCCCTGCAGCTGAGGAGTAATGGGTGCAGGAAGTGGGTGGGGGGAGTCTGGAGAGCTTCCTGCATCTGGGGGAGAAATCTGGGGATGGGTCTGATCCAGCCCCAGATGCCGTGCAGGGGAAGAGGCAGTCCCATCCTCCCCAGCCCAGCCAGGACTAGCAGCTGATACTGGCACAGGGTAGGAGCCACTAGCTGGGTCTTCCCCAGTACTGCCCTCTGCCCCACAGTGATTTACCTCTCTGCCGGCTGCCCTGAGCACCTGAAACACACTGCTGGGGAGGTTCGCATGACCGCTCCTGTGGCTTCCTTTTGCTTCCCCGTCAGAAAGTCACAGAAGCAAAGAAATCTGCCGGGGACATAAATTCTGCACATGAGCAGTGGCGCAGAATTCCCCCAGGAATAATTTGTGGAGTGTTTTCTCATCTCAATTAGCTTGTCTGTCTACATAGTTTCAGTGCCCATCATTATAATACACCTCTACCTCGATATAACGCTGTCCTCGGGAGCTAAAAAAATCTTACCGCGTTATAGGTGAAACCGCGTTATATTGAACTTGCTTTGATCCACTGGAGTGCACAGCCCCGCTCCCCCCCCCTCACCCCCGGAGCACTGCTTTACTGCGTTATATCCGAATTCGTGTTATATCGGGTGGCGTTATATCGAGGTAGCGGTGTATCTGGAAGCTGAGTCTTAGATTGCTTCTATCCTTTGCTAAGAAGCCTGAAAAAAGGCACTACAGACCCTTCAAAACGCAAGGAAATCTTGTCCAGTTAGACAACACTCTTTAAATTAGCCAATACTGCCAAGAACTACTGATTTGTTATCAGTAGTTTCCATTTCACATCAAAACTCTTTGTTACAAAGAGAAAATGTGTTCTACCCAAAGTTGAAATTACATATTTAAATTCATATACTACAAATATTCATTAAGTTCTCACCAAAAGATGCGGTTGGTTTTCTGATAAAGTTTTCTGCTATTTATATTTAGCAATAATAGATGGGAAATTATACCCTCTTAACGAGAGCTTCCACTGCACACATCAGTTACTTTGGTCTTCTACATAAAGGTAGTATTATTGGTCAAAGGTATTTTTGTTTAAATATAACAATTATAACACATTTTCTGCACTTATTAATATTTGGGGCCAATTAGCATATTGTTGTATCTTTGCATGCAATACAAATACTGCACTCAATTTACCCCAAAGGCACAATAGCTTCTGATTAAGTCCAAGAAAGAAGTCTTACATTTAGTTCTAAAAGTGGGGAGGCCTGTGGTTATTCTCATCTCTTTTGGAAGCAAGTTCCTTTACCCACGGCCCCCCATCCCACCTCTTCTGCCTGAGGCCCCACCCCTGGCCAAGCCGGAAGCTGAAGAGGGCTGGGAGCCACAGATCCTCCACCTGCCTGAGGTGGGGGCAGCCAAGAGCAGCCCCTGCCTTGTGTCTCCACCCAGGGCAGGAGGTCTGCAACTCCCTACAGCTGCCCACACGGCTCTTACCATGGCTGGGCTGCGGTCCCCCAGCCGGAACTGGGTCCAGGTAAGAGCTGCGCATGAGTAGCTTTGGGGAGCCGGGGACCCTCCTGCCCTGGATGGAGATGGGGGGGCCCCCGTGGCACGGGGACATGGGTCGGGGGCTGCTCTTGACCCCCCAATCCCAGGCAGGTGGAGAGTCCACCACACAGGCACCAACTTTCCTTGGCACCGGTGGGAGCTTGCGCCTCCCGGCCCCCAGCTCGACTCCGCCCCTCCCTGACTCTATTGGACCCCTCCCCAAATCCCTGCCCTGGCCCCGCCTCTTCCCCGAGCACGCTGCGTTCCCTCTCTTCCCCCCTCCCTCCCATCACTTGCCACGCAAACAGCGGCATGCTCAGGGGAGGCGGGCAGGAGGCGGAGATGAGTGGAGGTGGGGGCGGGGAGTTGCCAGTGGGTGCAGAGCACCCACCAATTTTTCCCTGTGGGTGCTCCAGCCCCGGAGCACCCATGGAGTCAGCGCCTATGGTCCACGGTGCCCAACAACTGCCTGGGCTCCCCTGGCCTGACTCCAGCAGCCGACCTGGCCGGGGGTGGGTGGCTGGGGCCTTCAGGAAGAAGAGGAGGGGAAAGGGGTGAGGCCCCTGTCAAAAAGTGGAAGGGCTCTGGCCCCATTATTCCCCACCTCTCAACTGCTTCACACTTGGCTGTTCCCCATCTCCTCCTCCAGCTCACCTCCTCACACTAGTCAAGACAAAACAGTCATACTTTAGAACCAAAACTTGACCAGATTAAGCACATTCAAAAGTACAACTGGTTTGTCTTTTAGGTCATGCCTACACTAGCACTTATGTCAGCAAAACTTTTATCGCTCAGAGGTGTGAAAAAACACCCCCAAGTGACATAACTTTTGCCAGCGTAAGTGTTCATGTGCACAGCGCTATGTCGAAGGGGCACGCTCTCCCACCGACATAACTACCGCCATTCATTGAGATGGTTTTATTATGTTGACGGGGGAGCTATCTTCAGTTGGCATAACGTAGCTATACCAGTGCTCTTACAGTCGCACAGCTGTGCCACCGTAAGCTTGTAAGTGTACACATGGCCTAAGAAGATTTTACTGAGATAGAGCTAGGAAACATGTCTAGTCTGGGATTTAAAGGCGTGATGTCATATCAAGGTCAGAGGATTTGTCTACACAGGAAAGTAAATTTGAATGTAGGTAGGGAGTGAATTTAAACAGAACAATTATTCCTGATTAATTCCCTATGTGGGCATTCTTATTCTGAAATAGTTTTAGTAGTCTTAACCAGGAATAGCTATTCCAGATTAATTCCTTATGTAGACAAACCCTTAGACCAATGTAAAAGGCTGTGTAGACACTCTTATTTTGGTTTAAACCAGTTTTATTTCAGTTTAGCGTGAACTGATTTAGGGTATGTCTTCACTAGCAGCGCTTTAACGTGGCTGTATAGTCGCTGCACCAGTGCTGGAAGAGAGCTCTCCCAGCACTGTAAAAAAACCACCTGCATGAGGGGAGTGGCTCCCAGCGCTGGTGCACTGTCTACGCTGCTACTTTACAGCGCTGAAACTTGCAGCACTCATACGGGTGTTTTTACACACCCCAGTGAGAAAGTTGCAGCACTATAAAGTGGCAGTGTAGACAAGGCCTTAGATTATGCTAAATCAAAATAAACCATTCTTAGGCAGGTCTAAACTACCAATGCTTTACCAAACAGGGACGTGTGCAGGAATTTAAATTTGACCTCTTTTTGGTTGGGACACAGAAGCTCCCTGCCCCTCCTTCCCACCCCGGGAGGAGCTCAATCTTCCCTCCTCCACTGGGCCCCGGCAGGAGCTCGATCTTCCCTCCCTCCCACCCGGCCCCGCTGGAGCTCAATCTTCCTTCCTTCCACCCTGTCCCAACCTCGTCAGGACTCGTCACTCTATCTTCCCTGCCTCCGTGGCCCTAGGGGCCGAGAAGTTCTATGCCCCCGACAATTATTGGGGGGGGGGGGGCGTGCCCCTGCTTGCCCCGACTTGTGCACGTCCCTGTTGCAAATACAGGTATTCCTATATAGTATACCAGCAAAGCTCTCCTAGCATGGATGCACCTTATACCAGAAAAACTGTGACAGAGTAGACCTTGTTTACACCACAGAGTTTTGTCAACGCAAGTTATGCTGACATACAGCCACTGCTGTAATTAAACCACTGTACTGATGCAGCTGGCTGTAAGATTGCTCATGCAGACGCTCCCTGCCAATGGGAGAGAGCTCTCCCATGGACATAATTAAACTACCTCCAACGAGTGGCGGTAGCTATGTCGGAGGGAGAGCATCTCCTGCCAACATAGCACTGTCCACACTGGTGCTTCTGTTGGTGTAACTTATGTGGCTCAGAGGGGTGGTTTTTTTCACACCCCTGAGCAAAATAAGTTATACCCACAAAAGTACTGGGACATGGCCTAACTGTGCCATCAAGGGAAATTGACCAGCATAGCTATAATGGAATAACAGCAGGTCAATCTCCCAATTTAGACTGGCGCTAAAACATAAAGACAAATTCTCTGTAAGATTAACATCAGAACAGTAGAAAATAACAGGTAGACAAAACAAACCAAAAACAAACAAGAACACCCAGCAGTTTTAGAATCTCGTCAGAGTTTTTGCTGCTTTCTATAAATGCTAAGGTTTTTTAATTTAGTCATCTTTTCTATTGTGAAAATACAGCTGTCACGTGAAATGACAAATAAACCAATCTCCAACCAAATAACTGCAGCCTGGAAAGTGGGAATTTGCCCCCCTCTCATCCCATTCATCGTAATGAGGTATGACCAGCAGGGACTAACAATTTAAATTTTAATATTATGAAGCAGCAGATTTTTTTTTCTTTGTTTTTAATTTTTTTTTTTAAATGCAGCAAGACAAGGCTAATTCAAAATTAAAATTCTGCAGTTAAATCATTAAAAAGTCATGGAATGCAAAAGGTTAACATAGGCAGTCTCATGGTTTCTTCACAGGCTATGCCTTTACTGGCAAAAAGGTGTGTTTTTACAGCAAGATAAATAATGCATATTAGTCCTCTCATTGTAAAAAAACACGCCAGAAGAGACAGCCACAAAGGGATTGACTACACACAGAAGGTACAGTTTAACTTCAACTGGGTCATAAACTACTTTAGTTAAGCAGATGCAAATCTCTATGTGGACACTCTTAACAGTTTGTCTTGCATCAAATTTATCTTTCCCTACAAGTGATAACTGTTCATAAAGGCCTGTTCAGTTCAGCCCCACTGGTGTTAACAACATTGGAAACCCTAGTGGAGATAAAACAGTGACCACAGTCAATGACCTAAGGACTGCAGACCTGATCTGTGCAGGGTTAGATGACAATGCTTAAAATGTGGGCACCCCATATACACCAGGGCCAGATTTTTTTTTTTAAACGGTACATTATTTAGGTCCTGAACTCCTTAAAAATCCTGGCCCTACAGCTCTACAAAAGCTGAACTGTTAGCAGCAATGAAAAGAAACAAAAATTAGGAAAATGTAGTGAATTTTCCTAATTTTTGTTTCTTTTCATTGCTACTAACAGTTCAGCTTTTGGAGAGCTGTAGGGTCATGATTTTTATATATGTAAAAGAACATGGATGGCCTGAGCCAGGGTTTCAAAATCCAGTTCAAAATCCATAGGGCAGTCAGACACTTTTGGCTACACTTCTCTATTTACAAACTATAGAAATGATGGAGATTTTCAGTTCTCTAGAATTCTGTAGCCTGCCCTGGCTTCCTATCCAGATAATCAATGCATATTTCAGGGGTTCTTGAAATTATTCATGCTCATGAGACCAATTTTTGTAGAAAGGGCAAATTTCATGTTCCCTGTTTATTTTTAGTGAAGTTATGATTAAGCATTTTTGGGACATGCTGACATCTTTTCTTTTTTAATCCCTTTTTGCCATTCCAAATTTAAGATGACTTCCAAGGGAAACCAGGCATGGTGAGTAGGGAAGACCACAAGAAGCTGACACATCTTGAAAGTCTGGATCAAATTTTGATTACTGGAAGATCATAAGTCAAAAGGAAATTAATGTTCTCAGACACAATGTATTCAGAATAATATACCTGATAAAACCAGGGGATAATCCATACCCCAATTCAAATACAATATTTAAAAAAAAAAAAAAAAAAAAAATTAGAGAAAGGAGATTTTTCCATTAATTAAGCCAATATGCATTTAAGAATTCATGTTTTCAGTCTAGTTAGTTGCATTACAGATCACAGATTGCATTGCTGATTTTAAACGAAGAAGTCCAGTTTCCTCCTGTGCTCTGGAATACAGATAAAGTACACTTTTCCTCACTCACCTTTGGATCGAGTGGAGATATCCATCCCCTCCACCACCTCCTGCTCTGCCTTTATTTCCTCTTCAGCCAAGCTACAGGAGTTAGAAAGAAATTTAGAATATATTATTTTCATATTTAGGTTCATGCATAAAAGCTTGAAGTGACACTGTCAAATCCTTATGGCCAGAAATCTAATATAACTTTAAAGGTCCATTCTCAAGTGGAGTATACACTATCTGAACGCAGGGAATTTATCTTGCCTCTGATACACAGGGTATTTACCCAAATTTCACTCATTAATTTTAATGTGAGTTAGTCTTCCAACATCTATGGGAGATTATTTATATAGCATCATAAATATGAATGATAGTTGATAGACAAGTAGGTGACAGGGCTCCTGTCCCAAAGAGTTTATAGTCTAAGGTCCAAAGCCTATAAACTGTATGGACAGACTCCTGCATATGTTAGCACCTCACTAACTTCACAGAGTGAAGAGATCTTTCTCTGCAGAACAGCTTGCAGGATTAGGGCCTAACGTAATTTTACAGACAAGGATTAAAATTTAGGATTTTAAAATTAGGCTCTACAACCTGAAAAAAATCAATTGTGTAATTCACCTCCATGCAACTCTACCAATAACGCTGGTCTACAATTTTTGAGAAGTCATCTGCTTCAGAGATAAAATGTGCTATTTATTATGTATTTTGATGTGCTGAATTCAAATATGACAATTAAAACAACTGATTGGCTACTGTTTCTAAGATATTTAAGTTTTTACATTTTATGTCTATGTATATTGTGTAGATAGTAGAGTTTTAATCATAAACCCCAAACCTAGGTCTTTTCATGTGTTTATGGTTGCTTTATATGATAATATTTCACCCGTCCTGTTTACGTAACACTTTAAAAATCAGCAAAAGGGTTATATAAATAAAATTTATTATGAAACAAAAGGCAAAAAACTATTATGTACATAGTTTAGTCCTATTCAGTATCTAGTTGGCGCTTCTTGGCTTGTCTCTTGTATTCATTAAATGGAGCATCTCTTGTCACTGTCCAGCAATAGTCTGCAAGCATTGATGGGCTCCATTTGCCCTGATAGCGTTTCTCCATTGTTGCAATGTCCTGGTGAAATCGCTCGCCATGCTCGTCACTCACTGCTCCACAGTTCGGTGGAAAAAAAAAAAAATCTAGATAAGAGTGCAAAAAATGTATCTTTAGTGACATGTTGCAACCAAGGCTTTTGTATGCCTTGAGGAGGTTTTCCACCAACAACCTGTAGTTGTCTGCCTTGTTGTTTCCGAGAAAATTTATTGCCACTAACTGGAAGGCTTTCCATGCCGTCTTTTCCTTGCCACGCAGTGCATGGTCAAATGCATCATCTCGAAGAAGTTCACGAATCTGAGGACCAACAAAGACACCTTCCTTTATCTTAGCTTCACTTAACCTTGGAAATTTTCCACGGAGGTACTGGAAAGCTGCTTGTGTTTTGTCAATGGCCTTGACAAAGTTCTTCATCAGACCCAGCTTGATGTGTAAGGGTGGTAACAAAATCTTCCTTGATTCAACAAGTGGTGGATGCTGAACACTTTTCCTCCCAGGCTCCAATGACTGTTGGAGTGGCCAATCTTTCTTGAGGTAGTGGGAATCTCTTGCACGACTATCCCATTCGCAGAGAAAACAGCAGTACTTTGTGTATCCAGTCTGCAGACCAAGCAAGAAAGCAACAACCTTCAAATCGCCACAAAGCTGCCACTGATGTTGGTCATAGTTTATGCACCTCAAAAGTTGTTTCATGTTGTCATAGGTTTCCTTCATATGGACTGCATGACCAACTGGAATTGATAAAACATTGCCATTATGCAGTAAAACAGCTTTAAGACTCATCTTCGATGAATCAATGAACAGTCTCCACTCATCTGGATCGTGAACGATGTTGAGGGCTGCCATCACACCATGGATGTTGTTGCAGGCTACAAGATCACCTTCCATGAAGAAGAATGGGACAAGATCCTTTTGACGGTCACGGAACATGGAAACCCTAACATCACCTGCCAGGAGATTCCACTGCTGTAGTCTGGACCCCAACAGCTCTGCCTTACTCTTGGGTAGTTCCAAATCCCTGACAAGGTCATTCAGTTCACCTTGTGTTATGAGGTGTGGTTCAGAGGAGGAGGATGGGAGAAAATGTGGGTCCTGTGACATTGATGGTTCAGGACCAGAAGTTTCATCCTCTTCCTCGTCTGACTCAAGTGAGAATGATTCTGGTGCATCAGGAACCAGCTGTCCTTCTCCGTGGGGTACTGGGCGTACAGCTGATGGAATGTTTGGATAATGCACAGTCCACTTTTTCTTCTTTGACACACCTTTCCCAACTGGAGGCACCATGCAGAAGTAACAATTGCTGGTATGATCAGTTGGCTCTCTCCAAATCATTGGCACTGCAAAAGGCATAGATTTCCTTTTCCTGTTCAACCACTGGCGAAGATTTGTTGCATAAGTGTTGCAGCATATGTGTGGGGCCCACCTCTTGCCCTGATCTTCAATTTTGCAGCCAAAATAAAGGTGATAGGCTTTCTTAACCATAGTGGTTATACTGCGCTTTTGTGATGCAAAAGTCACTTCACCACAAATATAGCAGAAGTCATCTGCACTTTTCACACAAGTACGAGGCATCTCTGCTCACTTTGGCTAAACAGAAATGTGTCCCTTTGCAAAATCAAACACTGACAAATAAGAGAGCACGACTCTGTATGATTTCTAGAGCTGATATAGGGCACTTTGTTCAGCAGAGAGATGTAAGCTTCGTTATGATTGCATCATCCATGACTTCTAGGAATAACATGATGCAATTCATATCATGTATGACGCAATACCAGCTTCAGATTGCATCATGCATTGTTTTGCCTAAAAAGCAAGTACTGTCCAAACCCAGTCATAGATTTATTCATAGATCCAGTCAAAGATGTATTTTAGTCATTTCTGGTTTAAATTGAGATCCCTTCCCTTTATAACTCACTTATCCTCCGCCATTCCCAAGCCAAGGGTCGTATATACTGACCCAATAGCATATCTTGAAAACTAGAGCCAATCAACAATTTAAGCATCATTTTCGTTCTCAGTGACCCATAATTAGTAAAGTTTGACTACATTTATTTCAGAAGCATTTTGGCTGTAGAGCAGTGTAATAGCAATGGCAGGAGATATAGGGAAAGTCTTCACTACCCACCGGATCGGCGGGTAGTAATCGATCTATCGGGGATCAATTTATCGCATCTCGTCTAGACGAGATAAATCGATCCCCGAACGCGCTCCCCGTCGACTCCGGAACTCCACCAGAGCGAGAGGCAGAAGCGGAGTCCACAGGGGAGCCGCGGCCGTCTATCCTGTGCCGTGAGGACCCGAGGTAAATCGATCTAAGATATGTCAACTTCAGCTAAATTATTCTCGTAGCTGAAGTTGCGTATCTTAGATCGATCTCCTCCCTAGTGTAGACAGAATACAGGTGTTTTTACCACCATGTCATTCATCCCTACCCAGGCACTTCTACAGTATTCAGAGTAAGATTAGATGACAAGGTAGTACATGACAAGGTAGTACAAACACCTCTGACCTGCCTGCATTATAACTTCCACATTGGTATCACTAATGGAGAAATATGGATCTAAAATTTGCCAGTTTAGATGAAGCTGTGGAGGGAAGGTAATTAATAAGACCATCCAGTTGCGCAAAAAAAACGGTTACTCACCTTTTTGTAACTGTTGTTCTTCGAGAGGTGTTGATCATGTCCATTCCAAGCAGGTGTGTGCGTGCTGTGTGCACGCCAGCCGGAAGATTTTACTATAGCAGCGTCCGTAGGGTTGGCTTCGGCACCCCCTGGAGTGGCGCCTTCATGGCGCTGTATATAGGGGCCAGCCGACCCTCCACCCCCTCAGTTCCTTCTTGCCGACATTCGGACAGAGGGGCAGGAGGGTGGGTATTGGAATGGACATGAACACCACCTCTTGAAGAACAACAGTTACAAAAAGGTGAGTAACTGTTTTTTCTTCTTCGAGTGATTGTTCATGTTCATTCCAAGCAGGTGACTCACAAGCTTGAACTTAGGTGGTGGGGTCGGAGGTCACTGCAGACTGGAGTACTGCGCGGCCAAAGGCTGCATCATCTCTGGCCTGGTGCATGATGGCATAGTGTGCCGTAAAAGTGTGGATTGAGGACCACGTGGCCGCTCTACAAATTTCCTGCATCGGGACCTAGGCCAGGAACGCAGCAGAAGAGGCCTGTGCTCTTGTGGAGTGGGCCATAATAGGCGGGGCTGGTATGTTAGCCCGACTGTAGCATTCCCGGATACAGGTTTTGATTCAAGAGGAGATCCGCTGCGACGAGACCAGGAGCCCCTTCATCCTGTCGGCCACTGCAACAAAAAGTTGGGTTGATTTCCTGAAGGGTCTTGTCCTTTCAACGTAGAATGTGAGGGCCCTGCAAACGTCCAGGGAATGCAGCCTACGCTTCTTAGCCAAGGAATGCGGTTTCGGATAGAACACCAGGAGAAAAATGTCTTGTCCCACGTGAAATGGGGAAACCACCTTTGGAAGGAACGCTGGGTGCGGCCTGAGTTGGACCTTGTCTTTGTGGAAGATGGTGTATGGAGGTTCAGATGTCAGTGCTCTGAGTTCCGACACCCTCCGGGCTGATGTGATAGCCACCAAAAACGAGACCTTATATGAAAGATATAACAGTGAGCACGAAGCCAGCGGCTCGAAGGGGGACCCTGAGAGAACGAACAGGACCAAATTGAGGTCCCAAGCAGGGACAGGTTGACGAATGTGCGGGAACAATCTGTCAAGGCCCTTGAGGAATTGTCCAACGAGTGGGTCTGCAAACACCGAGGTACTCCCCGCTCCAGGGTGGAACGTAGAGACTGCAGCAAGGTGTACTCAAACCGAAGAGAGAGTCAGTCCCAGGTATCTCAGATGTAGCAAATAGTCCAATATGAGAGGGACTGGGGCGAGCAAGGGAGCCTGACCCCGTTGTGTGGCCCACAGGGAGAAGCGCTTCCACTTGGCCAAGTACGTGGTCCTTGTTGAGGGCTTCCTGCTACCAAGAAGGACCTGCCTGACCTGATGAGAGCGTTGCATCTCCATGGGGTTTAGCCATGGAGCATCCAGGCTGTGAGGTGGAACAACTCCAGGTTCGGGTGACGCAGGCGACCCCGATCCTGAGTGATCAAGTCCGGGAGTAGGGGCAACCTGAGGGGCACCCATATAGACATATGCAGGAGCGACGTGTATCAGTGCTGGCTTGGCCACGCCGGTGCTATCAGGATGACACAAGCATGATCTCTGCGGGCTTTGAGGATTACTCTGTGAACTATAGGAATCGGGGGGGAAGGCGTAAAACAGCCCGTCTGCCCAAGAGAGGAGGAAGACATCCGTTAGAGACCCCGGACTTCGTCCCATGAGGGAGCAGAATTGGCGACACTTCCTGCTCTCTCTGGAGGCGAACAGGTCCACCTGGGGATGATCCCAGAGCCAGAAAATTGAGAGTACTATGTCCCAGCAGATAGACCACTCGTGACCTTGGAACAAGCGGCTGAGGGCGTCTGCAAGCCTGTTCTGCGTCCCCGGGAAGTAGGATGCTGTCAGGTGAATTACGTTCTGTACACAAAAGTTCCATAATGCGAGGGCTTCCTGGCACAGGAGAGAGGAGCGAGCACCACCCTGTTTGTTGATATAGAACATCGTTGGAGTGTTGTCCGTGAGGACAGAAACGCACCTGCCCGCTAGCTGGGATTTGAAGGGTATGCATGCGAGGCACACCACTCGTAATTCCCTGACATTGATGTGTAACGAAAGGTCTTCTCGTGACCAAAGGCCTTGGGTCCTGAGGTCGCCCAGATGTGCACCCCATCCCACATCTGATGTGTCCATTACCAGGGATAGGGAGGGCTCGGGGCCGAGGAAAGGCACTCCCGCGCAGACCTCCCGCAGGTCAAGCCACCACTGGAGGGAGTCCAACTCTGGCCGAGGTAGCGTCACCACTGATTCTAGGGAATCTCTGACCGGCCAATACACTCCTGCCACCCAGGACTGGAGCAGACGCAGTCTGAGTCTGGTGTGGCTCACCACATAGGTACATGCCACCATGTGCCCTAGCAACTTGAGGCAATTTCTTGCTGTGGTGGTCGGGTAACGTTGGAGGCCGAGAATAATGTTGGACATAGTCTGGAACCTGGCCTCTGAGAGGTATGCTCTGGCGTGTGTCGAGTCCAGAACCGCCCCTCTAAATTCGATTCTTTGGGTCGGAGAAAGTGTGGACTTGGCCTCGTTCAGCAAGGGGCTGAGCTCGAGGAAGGTCTGCCTGATGAAGACCACCTGAGCCTCCACCTGTGCCTTGGCATGGCCCTTGATGAGCCAATCGTCCAGGTAGGGAAACACCTGAATACCCTGCTTGCGCAGGAAGGCTGCCATGACTGCCATGTACTTTGTGAAGACCCTTGGGGCTGCTGACAGTCCAAAAGGAAGAACCGTAAACTGTAGATGGGCATTGCCCACGACAAATCTGAGGTAACGCCTGTGCTGAGGGATTACTGGAACGTGAAAGTATGCATCCTTTATGTCGACGGCGGCATACCAGTCTCCTGGATCCATGGAAGGTATGATGGAGGACAGGGAGACCATGCGGAACTTGAGCTTCTTTACAAACTTGTTGAGACGCCGCAAGTCCAAAATAGGTCTGAGGCCCCCTTTTGCTTTCGGTATTAGGAAATATCGGGAATAGAAGCCCCTGCCCCTGAGCTCCTGAGGAATCTCCTCTACTGCCCCTGCTGCGAGGAGGGACTGTACTTCCTGAATTAGAAGTTGCTCGTGAGAGAGGTCCCTGAAGAGGGACGGGGAGGGGGGCTGGTGGGGCGGGAGGGAGGAGAACGGGATAGAATATCCCCTTTCTACCGTGTGAAGCACCCAACTGTCCAATGTGATCCGAGTGCACGCACGATAGAAGGGGGACAGACATGACGAAAAGGTAAGGTTGGTAGGATCCAGAGTTCTGACCGGTAGGTCGTCCTCGACCGGGCCATCAAAATGGTGGTCTAGGCCCCTGTGGAGGCCTTGGTTGGGCAGATGACTGGCCGGAGGGCTGCTGTTGTTGCCTCCTTCTGCCTGTCCTTGCCCTTCTGCGCAATGCGTCCGCGCAATTTTGAGGCTGGTACGGCCATGGGGCCTGTGGTGGCCTGAATTGCCTATGCTGAGTGACCGGGGTGTGTAGGCCTAGTGAGTGAAGGGTAGCCCATGAATCCTTTAGGCTATGTAGCCTCTTATCTGTCTTCTCCGAGAAGAGCATGGGCCCTTTGAAGGGGAGGTCTTGAATTGTCTGTTGGACCTCATGTGGGAGGCTTGAAACTTGAAGCCAGGCTCCCCTCCTCATGACCAGACCAGTCGCCAGCGTGCGTGAGGCTGAATCAGCCGCATCCAAGACTGCCTGGAGGGAAGCTCGGGTAATCAATTTTCCCTCTTCGACCAGAGCTGAAAACTCGGTTCGTGATTCCTGGGGAAGGAGATCAGCGAACCTAGACAAAGATGAGCACGTGTTGTGTCCATACCGGCTCACTATGGCCTGCTGATTGGCTATGCGCAACTGCAGACCCCTTGTCGAATACACCTTTTGCCTGAACAGGTCCAACTTCTTGGCCTCTCTATTTTTTGGCATAGCTCCCTGGAACCCTTGGCGCTCTCTCTGGTTGGCTGCATCTACTACTAGGGAGTCCAGGGGAGGGTGTGTATAAAGATGTTCATAGCCCTTGGACGGAACAAAATATCACCTCTCAGTCCTTTTAGCCGTGGGGGCTAATGAGGCTGGCGTCTGCCACAAGGTGCGGTTGGTCTTTATGAGAGGCAGGGCTACCCTGGATGGACCTGACGGGGTCAGGATGTCCACCACAGGATCAGTATCTACCTCGATCTCCTCCGTTTGGATCGAGAGGCTCTGGGCTGCTCGCGTAAGCAGCTGTTGGACGATCCTTTTGTCCTCCAGAGCAGGTGCCGCTGACATTCCCGCCACTGCCTCATCCGGCGAGGAAGAGGAGGAGATCCCCTGAAGAGGGCCTTCTTCTATACCCTCCTCCTCTACCAGGGCCTGCGGCACACGGTACTCAGGCTGCGCGGCTGGCGTGGGTTCAGGATGCGGCACCGCGGCCGGTATGAGGGTCAACACCGAACGACGAGGCGTGCTGGGCGGCGCCTGCGGCGTTGGGAGCATGGTCCCTGTCGGGACCAGTACCTGACGAGGCAATGCCGTGTCCCGTTGTGGCACACTCCTGTCGGACTGTGGTGCCGGTGATGGGGGCATTAGTGGCGGGGCCACCGACGTCAAGGAGACCGATGCGGCTTGTGAGCGGGGTCCATACACCTGACCCACTGACTGGTGGCGTCCAGAACGGCCACTGGGGGGGCGGTTGCCACTGTTGCTGCCACTGCAGCGGGTACGGCTGGGCACTCGCACGCGAGGACGATCGTCTGCTCCTCGATCTACTGGAGTGGTACGAGTCCGCCTCCGAGTCAGAGATCTCCGAGTACGAGGACATCGGAGGGGCGGTACCCACTGCTGCCGGGGACCGGTGCCACCTGCCCGGAGAAAGTTCCCTCTGTGTCGGTGCCGCTGGGGCGGCGCGGTGTGGGGAGTGCAGCGATAGCATTGCCAGTTTGCCCCGAGATTGTAACTGGGGTCGAGCTGTATCCGGAGGTTCTCTCCACTGGTGTGGCAACGCCGGCACCGGGAGGCTCAAGAGGTCTGAGGCAGCCTCGAACACCTCCAGCGTCGATGGGAGGCACACCTCCTCTATAATGTCCGGGGATCAAGGCCTGTCCGGACTCAACAGTACCCTCTCCGGGGCGGGAGTCAATGGGATAGCCGAATGGGTCTGCGGCGTGGCCTGTCCCGCAGCACTTGTGGACAGCGCCGGCCCCTTAGGGTCCTGGCAGGGGGAATGTTCCCTCACCAGCCTCTTCTTTTTAACTGGCACTGGCGAGCGATGTCGCACCGAGGCCGATTTCTTGTGTGCCGACTCTCTCCAGTGCCGGGGTTTGGAGGCTTTGGCTTCACGACTTATTGCCGGTCCTGGGGCACTGCACACCGAGGAAGACGTGCTGGGTGCCGGGTCAGCAGGCCCCGGGTCCAATTGTGGCCGCAGGGCCACTTCCATTAGGAGGACTTTAAGTCTCTGCTCTCTATCTTTGAGAGTCCTGGGGCAAAATGCCCTGCAGATACTGCACCTGTCTCTTTGGTGGCTCTCCCAGAGGCACCTTAAGCACAAAGAGTGCGGGTCACTCTTCGGCATGAATTTTCCGCACTCCCTGCAGAACCCTGGGGACCCGGGCATGCCTCAGTGGGGTGACAAAAACGTTGGGGAAACCCCCCCAACAGCTATCTATCTAAACTAACAAACTAACTATTTACAACTAAGACGGAACACTGCATGATTGCTGAAGAGTAAGCGAAGTTCCAGCTAGCCATCACTGGCGGTAAGAAGAAACTGAGGGGGTGGAGGGTCGGCTGGCCCCTATATACAGTGCCATGGAGGCGCCACTCCAGGGGGCGCCGAAGCCGACCCTATGGACGCTGCTATAGTAAAATCTTCCGGCTGGCATACACGCGGCGCGCACACACCTGCTTGGAATGGACATGAACAATCACTCGAAGAAGAATCTCCAGTTTTGAGATTTGGCTGTTGTGTACAGACAAACCAAGGAAAAATCTTAATAAATACATTTTAAAGATATTGTTGTGCAGCTGAAAGTCAGCAGACTAACATCATCCAAGATTTTGAAAACTGTGCTCATTTAAATCCATCTAGCACTGAAAACAATGTTGTATACTACCACCACCATCATGGGTGGTACGTGTGCTTTGCTTTTCTGTAGGAAATGCTGTATTTTTTTTTTTCTCTCTCTCTCTCTCTCTCTCTCTTTTTAATCAGATTAATCTTTTAAAGTGGCCCACCAAATTGGAATAAGAAGCATATTGTATATAATAATATAAATATAATAGTGACAGAAATAGCACCTGTTATTATATCTTCACATTATTATATACAATATGCTTCTTATTCCAATTTGGTGGTGGCTTGCCAGTAGGAGAATAAGGTGGTGATCTCTGCTTTCAAAAAGGTTGATCCAGGTTCAAATTTGCTTTGGACCATGTGAATCTTTAACAGTCTCAGTCAAATTTCTCATGTCATTTGTCCAGATCACAAAACCTACATACAATTTGGCATAACAGGAAAAAAGAAAGATAGTGGGGGGCCACTGTAAGTCAGACTTGTCTCCTTCTGTCCACACTAAAATCTCAGCTTGTCTCTCTGATTAGTAGCTACAGTATCTAGACATCAGCTTGAGCTTAATGTAAAAATTCTCACCCCTCACCTCCAACCCACTCTGCTACCTTCTTTCTCCATGACTGTTACCACCACCACCGTCTTGTATGTCACTCAGGCCTGTAATCTGCACATTTTATTCAACTCAGACCTCTCTCTAGGTCATCGCATCCAGGCTCTCTCTCAATCTTGACCATTCTTTCTGCCTAATGTCTCTAAAAAAAAGGCCTTTCAATTCCATCCACACAGCTAAAACTCTCATCCAGACTCTCATCATCTTGCATCTGAATTATTTTAATATCCTTTTCTCAGGCCTCACACCAGGTACAATCTTGCTCATTCATATCCTCAGAATGTTGTTGCAAAGATCATTTTCCTAGCTCGTTGCTTTGACTGCAGCACTCCTCTTTGCATCGCTTCACTTGCCCCTATTTCTCTACCACATCAAACAGAAGCTATTTGTCTTCACTTTCAAGGCCCATCACAGCCTACCCCACCCTACCTAGCATCTCTTTCAATACTGAAATGTCAACTGTCGCCTCTGATTGGCCCATAATAGCTTCTATTACTCACATGTTAAATGTTCAAACATGCACCTTCATGCTTTCTCCCATGCTGCCCCTCAGGACTGGGAGGAGCTTCCCATAAACATCTGCAAAGCTACCTCATTATCCTCCTTCAAATCCTTCCTTAAAACAATCTTCTTCCACAATGCCAACAAAAAACTTGACAATGGTTAGACCACAGTTGTACTGAGGTCACTGCCTAACATGTTAACAAATACTGTCTCTTTGTTTCATTGTACTCTCCCATCAGTCTGTCTGCATCCATCTATTGCAGAGATGGGCAAACTATGGCCTGTGGGCCACATCCGGCCACGGGACCATCTTGCCTGGACCTTGAGCTCCCGGCCGGGGAGGCTAGCCCCCGGCCCCTCCCCTACTGTCCCCCCTTCCCGCAGCCTCAGCTCACCGTGCCACCAGAGCTCTGGGCGGCGTGGCTGTCTCTGGCCGGGTGGCGCAGCTGCCAGTCCTGCTGATCTGAGTGGCATGGTAAGGGGGCGGAGAGCGGGGGTTGGATAAGGGGCAGGAAGTCCTGGGGGGTAGTCAGGGGACAGGGAGCAGGGGGTGGTTGGATGGGTCAGAGGTTCGTGGGGGGGGTTGGACAGGCGTGGGAGTCCTGGGGGGCCTGTCAGGGGGTGGGGGTGTGGATAGGGGGCGGGACAGTCAGGGGACAGAGAGCGGGGGAGTGGTTTGGATAGGGGGTGAGGTCCCACTGAGGGGGCAAGGGGAGGGGGGTCCCAGGAGGGGGCAGTCAGGGGACAAGGAGCAGGGGTGTTAGATGGGTTGGGGGTTCTGAGGGGGGCATTCAGGGGGCGGGACGTGAGAGGGGGTGATAGGGGTCAGGGGCCAGTCTATTTGGGGAGGCACAGCCTTCCTTACCCAGTCCTCTATACAGTTTCAGAACCCAGATGTGGCCTTCAGGCCAAAAAGTTTGCCCATCCCTGATCTATTGTCTTAGACTGTAGGTGGCTTGGGGAAGGGACTGTCTTTTTGTTCTGTGTTTGTACAGCCCTTAGCACAATAGGGTTCTGGTCCAAGACTAGGGCTCCTAGGTGTCATGATAATACAAATAATAATAAAGAATATAGAGGAATTGTGTATGAGTCATAACTAGAAAAACAGATGTTGGAGGTCAATAAAAAGGTATACTAGCAAAGGCTTCCTAGAGATGTCCCTGACTGTCCATCAGAAGTGAGATGTATTGGCATATGTGGACCAAAGACTGCAACAGCAAGGATACTGTTGGTCTGTACTGGCATGTATAAGAGTTCTAGCTTTCTCTAGCTAATGCTATCAAGTTTTTTACATTCATAAAAACATAAGATCTTTGTACCCTTTTAAAAAGGTGTAAGGCCATGTCTACACTACCATTTTGTCAGCAAAATTTCTGTTGCTCGGGAGTGTGAAAAAACCATCCTCCTGAGCGACATAAGTTATGCCGGCATAAGTGGTACTGTGCATAGTGCTTCTCCTACTGACATAGCTATTGCTGCTTGTTGGGGGTGGATTAATTATGTCGACGGAAGAGCTCTCTCCTGTCTGCATAGAGTGGCTACACGAGAGATCTTACAGTGGCGCAGATGCATTAGTATACCTGTGCCACTGTAAGCTCTCCAGTGTAGACATAGCCTGAATGTTTTGGTGCATTAATAAAAACAAGAAAAATATTCTAAATGTTTCCAAGTAGAACAAAATATCTTGACTTGACATGTCTCTGTTGTGCACTATAAAGGTGACGTCTGATGACAGTTTCTCTCTTAAGATCTGAAGATCAATAGAACATTCTGAATGCTGAAATGAATTCACTACTTGATAGAATCGTTTTGCATTTTTGTTAAATATATTTATTCTTCCAATTTAATTTAACTGAAAACAAACTTTAACAAATACCTGCTGCATCATACATGGACTGCTGGCAGAAACGAAATTATGTATGGTCAAGCCCTAGAGAATAGGATGTATTTTTTTCCTTAATGGATACTAACAATTCATCCCTCTCAATAAGAAGCACCCAAAATACTAAAATTTAAATAAAAACTCACAAGATCCTGAGCAATGAAGAAAACACTGACTTGCTGCTGAACAAAATTCAAAGTATGAGGAAAACAGAAATGAAGTATAAATATATTAATATAACTATGAAAGACATTTAAAGATTCACAGTAATGAAGTGACTTCAGAGATGTCTTGCCTTATTTGGCTTGTTGCAGGACATTACAGCTCACATAGACAATCACTCTGCTGGCTGGGGTATATGTGAAAATTTGCAGCTAGTTTAGGGTAACTTTTTCCAGAATTTATGGATCTCTTAAGCTTTGTGCCTTCTGCCGCAACAAGCAGTATTCTGAACGTGCTTTAAGCATCATAACCTTCCAATCTCAGTAATCTCACCAGCAGCTTTTCCTCAGCAAAGGATTTATAGTGCAATAATTCAATGACAGCAAGCTCCTAGGGACAAGTATCCTACTGTTTCCCATAGCAAAAAAGGAAAAGAAAAAGAAAAATCTTTGCATCAATATAAATGCAAACAAAGAGCCAGTACTATAGGAACACACAGTAACTGGGAGATGAGACTAGACCATCACATAGACACATCACATTTTGAAAAGACCTCATTTCTGCAGTACTGATTGCTTTTGTTATTTCATTTTTGTTCCAATCAGATGCATTACTATTATGTATAACTAAGAATATGATAGTTTGGGGTTCTGTATCAGAAATGATAGTGGCGTATACTCCATTAAGTAGATAGCTGAGTACAATATTTATCTTAGTCATTCTGAAACTAACTCTTATTTCCTTGACAAAACAAACAGAACATATTATAAAAAATTAGTAACTGAAACATACACTTAGTCAATTAACAATGAAATTGGCAAAAACATGTATTAATCATTTAAGACCTGTCATACCTCTATTGACAGGATTGTTATAAAAATGAAATTCAGTCATCAAAAATGTTAAAATAAAACCAAACTCATTTCACACAAACTATTTTTAAACATGTGTGATTACGGGGGGTTGGGGCTCAGGTTCTCTTTCTTGGGGAGAAGCTGGAGGAGAGGAGGGAAAAAGGGAAGGTTACAAATAAGACTTATTTCTACCTAACAGAAAAATGCATTATTAAGTTAACTGAATAATGCTTTCCTTTATTAACATAAAAGAGAGTTATTCACTTATGCAATTCAAATTGTTAATTTCCTACAATTAAATAAATTGTTCTACAAAGGAAGATCTTCCCTTTATTAGTAATATTTATCTCAAAATGTATATATGTAAAAATATCTAAAAATATCTACACCTGCGCTTAACCTATAGTAACTACAGAGAATAATTAAAAAGTTGCAGATGAACTACTGCACCTTGACATTTAACCAAGAAAATCTGATGGATATGGAAAACCACCTAGAACAGCCCATGCCCACATGCACAATATTCTCAGTCTACATATGGGAATTATTTTAAGCCCAAGAACCATACATTTATGGAAGTCTTTTTCCCCCTTTAATTAAAAAAATACTGCTTTAAGACCATAAGAACTAATATTAAATTTTATCCTAAAGATAATTCCTGCTTCCTCTAGATCACACTTGTTTGTAACAAATATAAATCATGATTTCAAAAAACTGCATTCAATAAAAATTGAAAAAAATATTAGCATGCCATTGCTGAATAAATAGCAGCTTTGTATAAGCACTCACCTATAACAGTCTCTTACTCATCGGTAGCTATGCTATTTATGCAGGATTCTTAAAATGGCGTCTGGCAGCACTGCACTGCCTCATTCCTGTACTGTAGCTAAAATGGTAGCAGTTTATTCAATAACTATATCTCTTGTTTAAACAGCAGTGCTATTTTCGAAGCAATCATCTAAATATCAGAAATGGTAAAGGATGACAAAGGGGACACCTGATATCCAAATGTTTAACTAGAAATGCACAAGATAGGGAGTTTTGTGAAGTCACAGGTTACTAAGGAAATTGTTCAATTTTAGATTCAGTCTTCAGTGTGAATCTCCTTAATTTGATGTTTTATTATTCTGAGTCCCCTGCAAAATGCCCAACTTGTACTAAGTAATTGAAATAATGTAAATAGTGCTTGTTCAACTGTATAGATAGGGCAACAATTAGGCTAAGTACCTATGCCAAAATGTAATACCCGATTTTTATTTTATTCTATTTCATACATTTAGGATATTCTAAAAAAATCTATTCTATACAATATGCATTTAAAATAGCTTAGCATAAGGGGAAAGAAACACGTAAAAACGATGTGGTATCGTTCAAATCTCTCTCAAAATGGGAGATATACAGCTGAGGCCCAATCAATATAGATAGGATATTTATAGGCTTAGACCTCCAAAATATACAGGCACAGTCTGGGAATGTTTGTAAATAAAGGTCAGTGCTATCTATATTAATGCTGCTAGTATAATGCCTATCACACGCTTTTAATCTCACTGTGAGACACACAGATACTATGACAATTGGCAATAGTTATAAGACTGACAACTTCAATCTGTGGCAAAGTACATGAAACTCAGCTCATATGCACTACACTTTCAAATTGGATATGAAAGTGGACACATGATTTCTATTAACAATAGAAATATTTTCTAAATCCAGTTTGAGAGGTCAGGCTAACGGCCTAGTGCAGTGGTGCCCAAACTTTTCCTATCGCCAGTCCCCTTACCAGTAATGGAATCTGTCTGCACCCTGCCTCCATTATTGCACAGCCAAGGTGTCCTTGGCAGAGGAGCTTGGGCTGAAGGAGGAGTGGAGGAGGGCGAGGGGGCAGAACTGGGGATGTGGGAGGAGCTGGGGCTAGAGGTGGAGCTGTCCTTGGGGCAGAGGGAATCAGGGCAAAGCTGGGGGCAGAGTGGAGTTCTGGCTGGGGCTGGGCTGGGGGTGGAGTTAGGCTGGTGGCACAGCTGGGCTGGGAGGCGCTCCCTCCTCAGGGGGCTGGCCAAGGGCCCCCCCCCCCAAAAAAAGTTCCTTCATGTCCCCCTGGTGGGGCATGCCCCACAGTTTGGGGATCTCTGGCCTAGTGTATAATACTATGCACTGTTATGTGAGTGCCCACGTTTGGGTGCAACTTCAGAAACCTCAAGGTGCCATCTGGGGCTCCAAAGTGATACAAAGTGTTCCATGTGGAAAAAGAAACAGGATGTAGTCTTTACTGAGACTTATCAGCCTTTGTTGATGATTCTGGATTCGCATCAGTCTTAAAGTGCCTTGCTCTACCACTCCCCACCTGTTGGATGAACATGGCTACTAAAGCCTGGTCCAAACTACAGGGTTAGATCAATGTAAGCTACCATGCATCGACCTGGCGGTGGAAGGGTCGTCACTTAAATTTGGCTCCTGCTGATGTAAGTGCCTCTCTACACCTATTTAATAACACCACCTCCCCAAGCCGCGTAGACTCATGCTCGATTTAATTAGGTTGACGCAGTGTTAGTGTAGAGACTGCACTGCTAACATCAACTATTACTGGCTTTCAGGAGCCTACCCACAATGCCTCAACTGACAATACAATTGATACAAGTGCTCCTGGTGAGGATGCGCATTGCTGACACAAGGAGCCAAGTGTGCATGCACACAAGCAATTTAATAACTGTGGTGGCTGTATGCCGACATAAGTCAGTTAGGTTGATATAATTTTGTAGTGTAAACACAGACTAAAGTTTAAGAAAAAAGAAAGCAAGCAAGAAAGAAGTGGGATTATACACTGGCAAGCAGCCCAGAGAGAAAAGGTAGATGAAGCCAGTGGACACTAACATGGATGAGCTAAATTTACATACTAATTTTTGTACTGTGAAGGTGAAAGTCCCTTTAGCATATGCTTCTTCCAAGGTCAGTGAAGTGGGGGGAAGCCTATTTTTACTCAGATGCCTGAGGGAGAGAGGAAAAGAAATCAGATTTGAAGTTATTTCCTTATGGATATGCTAAATATTGTCACCAGTTTCAAAAAGACACTCATTTTTCCCTAGCACTACTTAACTCCCAGCTAAAATAGTTTGCCTACAAAGTATGAAAGGGACATGTGGCTTTTAAAAAGCTATTGTTTTCATCCTTATTAGAATCCAGATCACTGTTCTGTTTCTCCCCATTACATTCTTTGTATAGCTAATTACAAAAGTAACTGGATGTTGCCACTAAATAATAATGGCTAATCATATTAATCCTGGACAAGTAAAATAACTCTTTAGTTGCTAGAAAATTTAAAGAGCAATTATACGATTAATTCCTAGTTACACCAGAACAATGGCCACCTTCTACAAATGGTATATACCTCAACTACATTGCTTAATGCATGTTCAGTGTAATTGTAAAATGAACAAGAATCAGCCCTGTAAAATCTTGGCTAGAAGGGGTACATGCTTTTTCCCTGTCTCCGTCTCTTAAACAAAACCCCACACCCGATCTGGCCTGAACACTAGAAAAACAGCACACAGTGTTTCCTATTATGCAATCTATAACAGTGAGTGATAGCATCATACCTTGACAAAGCACCAAAAATACATGAAATTCTTCAGCTTAGCTGAATTTGCTTTACTTAGATGGAACAAAGATGGTAGAAATTTCCAGAAGGCCTTTCTCAGTCTTGCCACTGCAATTGTCAATCTTTAACCTACACTCTGTTTCTATTGGCTCAAGTACTCCATGGAGCAGCGTGATTGGGCTGATCTGTAAAACAACACTGCTGTCTCTACCTTGCCTCAGACATCTTGCTGCAATGCAGACATTTATTTTTTGTGAACTATAAAAGAATTATATTTCAGTGATTAAAAATAGCGAAATAAGACTCACAATGCTACGTTTCATTACATGCACAAGGGCAGCTTATACAAATATACTTCACTGTCAACAATGTGTCAGGAGGTGCAGATTTGAAACAGATCCTTGTTTAACAAAACCTGTGGGAGCCATTTTAATGCAAGCTTTTTGATTGCAGATCACTTATTCCTGCTTCCTCATATTAAATATAATATTATGCAATGTTTAAGACTCCAAACCAAATTGCTAATGTGTATATACTGTTGTTAGGAAAACTATGCCCAAATGCAATTTCTCATTTTAGCAATCAGAATAAAAACAGCATAAACTCATTATTTCTTAGCTGCATTATCATCTTTGTGTATGCTGAAAAATATATTAAGTTATATATAAGTACTATAAAAACATGAAGCAACACTTCAGCAATGGTTTAGATTGTGATCTGAATTAGGCATTTTTAGGCATTTTTTACCATATAATACTAAACTTTTGGGTTTTTCCATTTTCAAGTAAGATATTAATCTTAGCAAAGAAGTAACCAGAGTTAAATGACTATGTTACAGTATGTTATCAAATCTGTGAGACCCTTCTATAAAAGTTAGCATACAATGACAAGGTATAATCATTTCTAGATCCACATTAGATTTGGGTCCATTCTTAACATTGTATGGGATGGACTACTATAAAACTGTGCAAAAATTAGATCAAAAGCACCAAAGAGGATGTTTCTGATAACTGCATTGCTATGAGAAAATGTCCAGTGAAAAGCAACTTAAGATATACATACAAGTGTTACAGCTCAACTACGAAACAAAGGCACAAGGTGTTCAAAATTAGTAATAAATCAAACAAAATGTGATCTTAGGTGATATTTCATGTAATATCAAAAACACAGACTTAGGAACAAATATCCCTTTAACTGTGTAAAGTACTGAGTAAAGTACTGCTGAGTACTAGCACTTTCATTACACCTCAAAAGCCTGAGGAACAACCAAACGGTGCTCTAGCCTCCAAACATGTTAATTAAGGATCTAGGAACAAAGCGTAAGTAAAAAAAATTTCACTGGCCACAGGTAAACAGGAAGTATAAGCTTCAAGTTTAGCAGCATATTATCAGAAAAACAGTACATTCAAAAGGGAACACAGTTTACTTGAACAAGTCATTTAAAATAGATACTGATCAAAGCTTCAATTTTTTTACATGACTAGCCACTGACAGTACTTCATCTGCTGGACTAGTGGCCCCCTGTTAAAATCAAAAATTGTTAAACTATTAAAAATGTTCAGAGAGCAGCACACTGCTTACTTACCAACTGTTCAAGCAACCATCTCATTTTTCCACAGTTAAGAAGATACAACAGGCTGGCAGATTTGGGAATTGATCAAAAGGGAAATTTTTGAAACAATTACGTAGCAATAAACCAAAATCAAAATAAAGACAAAGAAAAAAAAAGACTATAACCAAAAACGAACAACATGTAATACTGTCAAGAACCAGACATGATTTTATATCTCCTGGACTCCACAACACAGAACTGAGGCTGCTACAGTGAAAAACAAAAAGGCACAGATAAAAGGTACATACATTTATTTTAACTATGCAAGAGAAGGAAGCTAAGAGTTGAAAAATATTTTTTCTTTAAAGAATTAGGCATTTAAACAGATGTACTGCTGCATTTTATTGACCAGAAAACTAATTCTAAAACCTGCAGTTTGAGAAACTTCTTTTAAAGGAACAAAATGTTAACCATACATTGTCCTTCAGAAAGAGAAACACATTGTATTAACTACCCCTGTAAGAAAAAAGTTCAATATCCATTTCAAGTAAAGATAAGCTGCATAAAAAACATGATGCAACAGCACAATACCACCTAGGCCCAATATCTACAATCTGCCATTAGCACATTTTGCTGATGTCCAGGTTTTTAAAAATCCCATATTTTCTCAGAGATAACTTAGCTTCGCTATTCCATTCACTGTTTAGAAAGGTAAACTTGCCTGTTCTGCTGTCTGCCATTATCCCTGCTTGACTCCCTGTAGGGCAGTTAAATGCATCTGCTCCCTAGCTTCCATTTTCTCTTCAGCAGGCATGTGACACAACAGACAATAGTGCTGGCAAACTGCTCAGAGACAGAAAGCTTCTTTGGAATACCAGGATCTTGATAAACTCTAAAAACACCATCCTCCTGTGAAGAAGTAGGTATGCCAAGGTTTTGCCAGTCTGCAAAATAAAGCTATGGCTAATGGCTACTAACCATGTGACCCAAGAAAGCAAATTTAAACAGTTTCAACTTAATAAAGTGCAGTGGTGTCTGTTTTGCGCAACAAATCACAGAGAATCACACTGTTAACCCACAACTCATAGGTCTTAGAGAAAAAAAAATGTAAAAAGTAAAGCTTACCTCTGTGGATGCATTGTTAACACAGTGTTATGTCAATACTTATAAAACATGGAGGACAGGCTCTCAGTACTCAGACAGAAAGGGCTTGGCACTTCAGCTTGATGATCTGTCTTCCTAATAAAAGCTAATCCTGGATTGGCTACTTTGGTAAATCTGAATGTAAAGCTTCAGGGGATTGGCTGAAACACTTCCTGAGCGATTATCTTTGTGCAGCTCTGGCAAGCAGGAGCCATCCTGTGCATAGAGAAGACAGGCTAAGCTAGGCCTGTTTCAGCAAAGAAACTTAAAAAGAGGTCCTATACATGAACCCTGGTACAAAATAGTCAGATTTTCAAACAGAGAAAAGTCATCACTAACTGCTTGCTCAAATAAAACAATGCGCCTCACACTAGCATTACTGACTGCACTCAGGATATTTTAAACCTGCAGAAGGGAGGGTTCATCCAGGTCACAAAAGCTATTCTTTCTAAGAGAAAAGCTAAATTCACTTTGCTGCCGTTCTGAAGTGTTGCCTGCGTAGTGAAAGCCATGATTAGAAAAGGGAGGAGAGCATTTTAAAAACAACATGCATGGGAGGGAACAAAATTAACAAATACTGAAGGACCAGGAAGAATCATTTATTACATTTTAAAAACCCAAGGCCCCCCCACTAGTCAGATACACAGAGCACAATTCCATTAAATACTTAGTGTAAACAGTCTAGTTAACCAAAATGTTTGATTGCTACAAAACTATTGTATAATGTATTTCAGATTATACAGTAGGGAGCTCATTACACACACACACACACATCTATCTTTCTCCCAATTTAAAAACAGAATGCTGCAAAAAATAATACAAATTGTCAATATTATACCAAATGCTATGTTCTCCAATTCCCCTCCCCCGCCCCTCAGGCCTTCAAAGCTGTCAGTTAAACAAAAATCTGACTTCCGTATTAGTCGGCTGCAGCTGCAGCTTCCTGTCTATTAACCCTGTCAGATTCAGTACTTTTTAAGATGTAGGCCCTAAGAAGACATGGGTTTCAGCATGTGGAAAAAATACCAGTCTGCTTTCAGACGGAAGCATGAACATCAGCACAGCTCTCTAGATTTTACAGATTTTTACTTCAGTTTTTACCCTAGATTAATTTGAATTTGAAAACATGGAATGTGATTGAAATTAAAACACAATCCACTTAAACAACCAGTTTGATTTAGAGCCAATTCTCAATCACTTCACTAAAATAAAATGAGCTTTCAAATATCCTGTGATCCAATTCTCTTTCTTACTGCAGTATGTAGAGGAGCAGCAGATTTCTCACTATGCCAAGAGAGGGAAAGGCACAACCAAATGGAGATGTTAAGGGACAAACTATTACAAAGGCCTCGGCCTAGTCTTTACATTTGTATTCAAAATATTGCACCTGAAAAACTGGTAGTAAGGCAAAAAATTCTATAGGCAGCTGCAAATTACAGTGCTCATGGACATTATAGATAAAAAGAGACTGATTATGAAAATATGACCTTTTATTAAACAAACTTTTTTTGCATAAACAAAGAGGGAGGAGGGAAGGGGCAGATTTAAGATTTAAACGTTAAGTAGAAAATAAACTAAAATAACCAAAGCAAAGCTAAACATTCTTACAATACTGAACTGGGATTTGATATAGAACCCAGGATTGTACAAAAGCAGGCAGTAAGAAGCCTCTCCCTGAAATCAGGAGGAAGGCTAGTTGCCAGTGAAGCCGCACAAGACTCCCTACTTTGCCCTTAAGAGTTATTGATCCCTAAAACAATCACCACAAATAAAGCTAATAAACCCCACCACACCACCAGAAAGGGCAGAATCAGTTTACCAAACAAGTATAAATGACTTTCCATTGTGATTCTGCTGACTCACATATATGCAATTCAATACAAAAAATAATTCTAGGCTGTAGTGTTGCATGCTGAATGGAAGTCGTTTCTGAGACAACAAGCACCTTCTATGAGGAAATCCCAACCCATTGTCACAAAACAGTGTACATTTTTCAGTGCTCTTGCATTTTAGGCTGTACCGGCAGACTGAAAGCTCCAAGTGCAATGCTCATTTATTTCCTAACCAATTCTGGAGTCTCTGCTGGAAGCATTTTCACTTTTAACCCTGGCAATATTTTTCAGGGCAGAGATCAGGAAGGCTCACGGATTACATTGGCGGTTTAGTTCTGTTTTAGGAATGCAGCAGAAACAGAATGCCTCTATTAAGGGAAATGTATAGCTCACTACAGCAGCAACAAAACATTGGAAATGCATGACATTCAAGTGAGCATTTGCAGCAGTTTTCTTTTAATAGTTCAAGCCCTTCAAAGCAGGTTTCTTTCTCACTGTATGCCTAAAACCCTGTGCAGCAAAGGATTATTTCCTCTTATGCATAAATATCCAGATGTTGATTTTTCCATGCAGTAACTGTAAGGGAAAGGGAATGATCAACTATTAAAATTTATTCTTATTAACAAACTGTGTGGCTCTGATATCATTCACATTACAAACAAAAAACTTAACTCCCTATGAAGTGCAGGGAACGAATAATACTGAACGTAGTATTTGTCAATGCTCTCTGCTAAGCAAGACGTGGCTCTGTGAAAGCAATGGCGCTGATGGTGGCTGAGCCTGGGCACATTGCCAAGGTGACACACTCGTCCTTAGGGAGAAAATCGGCCACACAGGAGACAGTAACTTATTAGCTGATGCACACAGTAGCAACAGCCTTTGACGAGGCCTCAAGTTCTACCCTTTTTATTCAAGGAAATGTTGGCCTGACTAGAAAGAGTGGTCCAATTGTCTTTGGTCACAAGCCAGCAAAACAAGAACAAAACCCAGAGGGGGTGTACTGCTCGGAATTGGGTTTTGTCCATTATTTTAAAAATATGAAATCAGGAAGGAGAATGCTTCTCTGTTTTTTTGGCCCTGTTAGACACATTTTACTACAGTAGATGGAAGCTCAAATTAAGGAGTTACAGGAACCAGGGGTGCAATCAGTAAATGATGTCTGTTATCCTGTAATAAAAGACAATTCAATGAATGTCCTACTGCTGCTTGACCAATTCTCTTTCATGGAAGTGGTGAATGTTTTGGGTGGGGAAAAGCAAAGAAAACAAAGAAGAGGGGAAGATTTCAAAGAGCTTTGTTAAGGTGAGAAAGAGAGCGATCACAGAGATAAAATTAGCTAGTACTATGGTGCACAACCTTATTACACAGGAGGGCCACAGAAACCTAAGCACAACCTTGTGTGGGCCAACCAGATTCTACATATTTTAATAAGATTTAAAGTTACCTGTATTGATTTATATTTTAAGTTCAGCTTGTTTTGTATGTATTTAGATAGGTTGTTTCTATGTATAGTATTGTTTACTTAAAAACAAATAAAGAAATCAGTGCATAAAATGTGTATCAGAATTAAAGAACACAGGAAAAAAAACAACCCTCTCCCTAATCACAAATAAAGAGTATATTTTCTGAGTACATTTTCTGAGTTAGTGAGAAGTCTGAGGTTGTTTCTCAGAAACCAGTTTGTTGAAGTTTGTCTCAAAGTGAGAGACACGACACATAACATAGGGTTACCATACGTCCGGATTTTCCCGGACATGTCCGGCTTTTGGGGGCTCAAATCCCCGTCCGGGGGGAAATCCCCAAAAGCTGGGCATGTCCGGGAAAATCGGGAGGCTCGGCCGGGGCCTCTTTGTCCGGGGCCGGGGGCATGGGGCCGGACCCGCGGGGCCGGGAGCCGGGGTCGGGGGGTGCGCCGGGCCGGGAGCCGGGGTCGGGGGGGGGGGCGCCGGGGTCGGGGAGTGAGCCGGGGTCGGGAGCCGGGGTCGGGGGGTGCGCCGG